>NC_081782.1:14659513-14959513 GCF_963082965.1 Carassius carassius
TTTCACACTCACCATCTATTTGTATTTCACAGAGATCACCATGACAAAATCTGGAACTATTTCTCTCACTTATGAAATCGGCAAATGCACACTTACTGACCTACCCAAAACATATGAACATGGATCAGTTATAGAAGGAAAAGTAAGTCTAAAATCAGGTTGTCTCCGTTTAACAGCATTAATTGATATGTACAGAATTATTTATTCCTTCAAAACCTTATTTTTTACAGATCAAACTCTCAAATTTCAAAGGCGCACCAATACAAAACAAAGTGGTTTATCTTTTGGAGGGAACCTGGCCCTCAAAACTGCTCCTAAATCTCACTACAGACAGTGATGGACTGGCCAGCTTCTCTCTTAATACATCTAGTCTTCCTAAAGAAGACATTACTCTGATGGTATGACAGTTGCTGCTCATCCAACAAGTGTTTGATCAGTTAATGTTTTCATTACATGAAAATATTGGCACATTCTTTTTCTTTTTTTCCAGGCAAGTGTGTATCCAACATTTCATTATCATGATTACAAAACACCATACTTCTCTACGGACAGAAAAACAGTTAATCTTTTCCGGCCTGCCACTCCATATACCCCATCATTAAGTGAACTGATTATAGAAAATATTGAGCAACCATTAAAGTGTGATGCTGAGTTTACAGTGACCATCAAGTATTATTTTATTGGAGAGACTGCTAAAGACTTCAAAACTGACATTGTCTATATGGTGAGAATGTGCAGTATGTTCATTGATACACTGTTGAAATCATTGTTTGTTAACAGTATTAACTGGCTGCACTGGTCAGTTTGTCATTGGAGTGTCATCTATCTGTCAGGTCTTGTCCAGAGGAGTGATCGTTCATCATGGATATGAGAAGGTTGAAGTCAAGTCTTCTAATGGAGCAGCAAGTGGTACAATGTCATTCAAACTGTCTGTTGGTGCAGATCTAGCTCCTGCAGTGCAGATTCTGGCCTACTATGTTCTGCCCAGTGAAAATGTTGTTGCTCATAGCACAAAATATGACATTGAAAAGTGTTTCAAAAACAAGGTATACATTTTTTTTTTTAAAGCACCCTGAAAAAAAATCTGCCTATTTACACAATCACGGTCATTCTGATTTAATACTGAAATGACTCACTCTACGGTTGTCATCACAGGTTTCTCTGCAGTTTTCTCCTGCTAGAGCAGTTCCTGGTGAGAAAAACACTCTCCAGCTCTCAGCTCAGCCTGGTTCACTGTGCGGCCTCAGTGCTGTCGATCAGAGCGTCCTGATCCTGAAGCCAGGAAAACATCTGGATACAGACAAGGTGTAAAGGCTTTACGATGCTATTGTCTACTATGTTCATCATCATTGTTTAAGGGTTTAAATTTTGATGCAAAATAAAGTGCATCCATTTCATCATAAAAAGTACTCCACATGGCTCCAGTGGGTTAACAAAGGCGTTCTGAAGGGAATTGATGCATTTGTATAAGAAAAATATCCATATTTACAACTTTATAAACCATAATTTCTAGCTTCTGCTGTTGTAAATGTGTTCAAAAAAAGAGTGGCGTTTTAGCGGATGATGTAGGTAAACACCAGAATGTGGAAGAACAGAGCAGAGCACAAAACAAAACACCGGTCACGGAATAGAAGATGGAGAATTTCGTTATAGGCCAAGAGATGACTGTTTTTCTTCTGCTATAATTAAAAACTAGACTAGCAGAGAGACTAGAATATTCTGGAATGCCACTCTCTCGTGAACATGTGTACAACAGTTAGTAGACTCTAGAGATGATGGTTATTTATTGTGGATGTGCTCTCATCACAGATCTTCAATATGCTGCCAGTACAATCAGTATCAGATTATCCTTACAGCGTTAAAGATAAGAAGGAGTGTCTGGGATGGCCGGTTGTGAATCCCCTTCAAGCTGTACTGACAGACCATGCCTTAAAGGTAACAAATGGATTAATATGTGTAACTGCAGTAGATTAGGTGAGTAACTACATGCATAAATATATCAATGCATGTGCTTAAAATTCCTCTTAATCTGAGAGCTACAACTATTTTTTATTTATTTTTTTCTGTTACATGTGATTCATCATTGTTGGATAGAGTGTGGGTCTGAAAATGGCAACAAATTTGGCTTTGCGAGTCTCTCTGTGTCTAACATATTTGGACACTGATTATAATTCAGGTAATATTTGTTACTGTATATATGTATGAGTTCATTCAGACATACATTTGCTCTCAATAATTTAATATGACTGGAATTCACCATTATTAAGCCCTTTTTCACTGCAAGAGCACATATGTATGGCTCTTTATTTGTTTTGTGATAATTGTGACAGTTGTCTGATCTGTAAAATCAGAAGTTTTCAAAATTTGTGACATCAAGGAACTGCTCGAAAGAGCTGCACCACCCAAATTGTAAAGGCCCATTTATTATGTGAGAAAAGTGTAAATGTATGAAGATAACATGTTTAAGTTTAGTTTACTGGCTTTTATATTCTTATTTTACTTATTATTATACTTTTGATTACAAATTACAGTGTATCTGTTTCTACACACTATTTTATGAGGGGCCGTACAAGCCATAATTCATTCTGGGACTCTCACACACATACATTCTCCATTCACATGCATATATTCTTGCTTTCACACACTAACATTCTCTTTTCACATACATAAAATTCTACTCTCTCTCACACACATATATTCTCCTTACACATACATACATTTCTACTCTCACACACATATATTCTCCTTTTACATACATATATTTTTACCTTTTTTGGTATCCATTATTTCCTGTTTAAGCAGGAAGTCACTCTCAGACCAGGAAATACATGTGCAAGACTCAGCTCTTCCTCACAATTTTACAGTTGTGCTATTCAAAGTCATCCTGTTTTCTTTTCAAGTACATATTTTAAGTTTTTAACTTTAAAATATCGTTATTTAACCTATGTGTTCTACAGATCTGTGTATAAGTGTTAAGACACTGATGGTATTAACAGGGCTTTAGGCTAAGGAAATGTACTACTGGTCCGGTTTGGTCAGTGGTTTGAATTTCTTTACTTGCCCTGACAAAATTTTCACAGTACTTGCCACAATCAATCAATCAATCAATAAATTAGAATTATTGTTTTCATTGTTGACTCCAACATTGTATTGTAATAAATAATAACCATTTTGCACAGATAGGTACAATAGTTCAAAGATAAAACTGAAATGAACCATGCTTTTTCAGGTCTTTCAGGTAGGTCTAACTATTCCAGTTAAGGATGCACTGATCAGGATTTTATTTATTTTACAATCAAATGAGCCGATTCTCATTCTTGTTGCCAATTTATTCTTTTTTTTTCTTTTTTTACATTTATTAAATGTTTATTTTGCTCTGTTACTGGCCAAACTAACCTTGAAAAAACTAACAAACAAAAATATATGCAACATGAAGCAAGTGCACAAAACAAAAACATCAGATGGGCTGAATGAATATTTTATTATTACTATTTATTATTATTAGTTTTATTACCTTAATTATATGTGTTTCTGCACTATGTTTGTACTTTCTGTACTGGAAGCTCCTGATAAAATTAATTAATAAAATTTATTCTGTGTGTAAACACTTGGCAATAAAGCTCTTTCTGATTCTGATGAAAATGCAAATTCAATCTCTGACAGCGGGTGTTGCTTATAGAACACTAGTCTAGCACTGAGTTATTGCTGCATGCAGAGCTGCGCTAATTAACACTCCTTTAATGTGTATTTAACAAATAAGAGGTGTATTGTATTTAAGAGTAAAAAGAAAATGCCATCTAAACTTTTCTGAAGACAGTCAGTTCTCCTCAGAAATACATCCATATTAACCTCACCCTAATTACATAATTATGATTTGAAATAATATAAAGATATCACTGTCCCTAACTTGCAACCTCCCATTTAATTCACTTCCTAAATTAAGTGAAAAAATAATTAAAAAAATAAAACACTTGGACGCTTAATTATAGTAAATCTATCTGGTAACACGACTGAGGCTGAGCCCGTGTCCTCAATCACAATTCGCTCAAAGGACGAGGCCATGTAACAATGATAATATTTATTTATTTATTTTTAAACCCAGATAGCTTGCTGAAATACTTCTGCGGCTGCCTCATCTACCTCAGCCATGCTGATCAAGACCTGTCCCGGTGACCCTGTTTCAACTAAACGTATTCCGTTTCATCTAAACGCCTTACGTTTCCACGATACTCCTTCTGTTTCCACTATACTCTCTCTGTTTCCACTATACTCTCTCTCTCGCATATACAAATTCTTCTCTTACATACATACATTATATACATGTATGTGTGCATATGTATGTATGTGAAAGGAGAATTTATGTGTGTGTGAGAGTAGAAATATATGTATGTGTAAGGAGAATGTATGTGTGTGAATGCAAGAATATATGTATTTGTACGGAGAATGTATGTGTGTGAATCCAAGAATATATAAATGTGAAAGGAGAATGTAAGTGTGTGAATGCAATTGGACTATAACCTAAGTATAAGTCGCATCAGTCCAAAAATACGTCATTACGAGGGAAAAAAACATATAAGTCGCACTGGACTATAAGTCGCATTTATTTATAACCAAGAGAAAAAAATTACCGTCTACAGTCGCGAGAGGGCGCTCTATGCTGCTCAGTGTAGATTACAGGAGCACTGGGCAGTATAGAGCGCCCTCTCGCGACTGTAGACAGTAATGTTTTCTCTTGTTTCATTTCTCTTGATTCATGTCAAATTAATTTTGATAAATAAGTCACACCTGACAATAAGTCGCATGACCAGCCAAACTATGAAAAAAAGTGTGAATTATAGTCCAGAAAATGCAGTATGTGAAAGGAGAATGTAAGTGTGAGAGTGCCAGAATGAATTATGGCTTGGATGGCCCCTCATACTATTTGATATGTTAGAATACAAACATAGTTTTTTTCTTTTTTTTACACTTTTTTCATTTACATTTTTGTTCGATTCAACTTCTTTATGTATAAATTATTAATAGGCCCCATGATTTAAAAAAGCAGATTTACAGTATAAACAATAAAAGGGAAAATGGTGTCTTTGTAAAATAACATATTGTAGGGTTTAATGTTGTGAACACAGAATATAGTTTAGATATTTCAGAAAGTATATAATGTGATTGCTACATGTCCTGATTCAAGTGTCACATCTTTACCTGTGCTTTATTTCAGTTGATAATTCTGAAATGGATTGGAATATGAATGAGGGAGACTCTTCAGTTGAAGTGACAGTTCGTACTGTCTTTCCTGAAACATGGATTTGGCAACTTGCTGCAATTGGGTTAGTGACAATATTGTCAACTGTCAACATAATTTAATATCATATTAAAACCCACAATAACTGTAATGCTTCTCTTGGCACTGCACATCCAATGAGTTTTTGTTACACTGTAAAAAATGTAATGAGCTAATTACTTTAAAAAATTTAAGGTAACAATGTTACACATAATATTTTTAAGTATTTTTTCAGACTTTGATTTTTTTTAATGGAATCTAACTGAATAAATAATTTGAAATCTCCTAAATTAATTAATCTATGACACAATGAATTTAATACAGTTAGGGAAATGTTTTCATTTATTTTAAGTTTATTCTGAAAAAAAGTCTGTGATTTTGAGTGAGGTCTGTTTGTATTTTGTTATTTTATACATTTACAATACTGCATACAGCAAAACAGCTCAAGCAGGAAAATACTTGAGAAATACTGGAAAAGTACTGCACTAGCACTAGCAAAGCTACTGCTCATTAAACAAGGATTGATGTCTTAGAGGAGTATTATCCATAACCATAAGCTCTACTCTTCTGCACAGTGGTAACGATTGCACTGTGCAATGGAAACTTCAATGTAACAGAAACTCTTACAATTGTCAAACATAACTGAACATTAAACAATAATAGATCCTTCCCTTCACTCAAAAACATAAAATAGCATTTAATTTCTAAATTTACTCTCCATATCCAGCCATATGCAAAGCATGCTGGGAACTAACAATCACCTAATTGAGCTAATTCTCTTAAAATAAATAAATGTATGCATTTAGCAGACGCTTTTATCCAAACCGACTTACAGTGCACAAATAGGTAGGTTTTATTAGTAAAAAGTCTTCAACATTTTCTATACAACACTGAATCACAATTTCTTTAATCAAATCCACACATTATTTTAAATTATCACCTTAATTTTTTTTTATGAAAATTACAAGACCGATGATTATTTTTTACAGTCTAAGAATATATAAATTCACGTGTAAACGAATGTGTGAATTGGACTGTTTCAGATTCATATAAACAGAACTTTCATTAGATTCATTCAGATTGATGAAAATTAGACAAACTAGAGACCTACTGTGAATCAGATTAACAGTGTTTTATATATGTGCTGAATGTTGTAAAAGCAAAACAGCATATTAAAAGGCCAATCAAATACTCGTGTAATATCAACACAGAGACTCTGGATCAGCTCAGGTTCCTGTGACAGTTCCTGACACCATCACCTCTTGGGAGACGGAGGCCTTCTGTCTGTCCTCCGAAGGTCTGGGTCTGGCTCCTCCTGCTCAACTGACAGTTTTCCAGCCCTTCTTCCTGGAGCTCTCTCTGCCTTACTCCATCATCCGTGGGGAGATCTTTGAGCTGAAGGCTACTGTCTTTAACTATCTGTCCAAGTGCATCATGGTGAGACTTCAGACTCAGTCTTATCCAATCATATCAAATATGCCACTAATCATGTGTGTTTGATTGACAGGTTAAAGTGACTCCAGCTCCTTCCTCAGACTACACTCTCAAAGCCTCCTCTGAGGAACAGTATTCTTCCTGTCTGTGTGCTAATGGAAGAAAAACCTTTAAATGGATCCTCACTCCTTCTGTTCTTGGTGAGTTTTCCAGTCTGAATCATTGTTTCTCTGTGTTTGTGTATGTTTGTATCTTCACAACATGTCTTGTGTTGTAGGAGTCTTGAATATTACAGTCAGTGCAGAGGCTGAGTCGTCCCAGACTGTGTGTGACAATGAGATTGTGAGCGTGCCAGAGAGAGGACGCATTGACACAGTCACACGAAGTCTGCTTGTACAGGTCAGCGCACGTCAAACAGCTCTCAGACGTCATTTCTCCATGATCCTAATGCTGCTCATGTCAGTATAATGTGTTGATGTTACTGTTTTATGCTGCAGGCTGAAGGAACTGAGAAGACAGAGACCTACAGCTGGTTACTGTGTCCAAAGGGTTTGTCTGCAGACAATATTTAGCATTATAGTGTTTCTCTGCTGATCACTGATATGTGTTTCTGTCTCTCTGGTTCATAGGCGACAGTCTCACAGAGGAAGTGGATCTGAATCTTCCTAAAGATGTTATAGAGGGATCAGCCAGATCTACTGTTTCAGTCATTGGTAACATTGACATACACAAGCAGAAATGAGGAGTTTGAGTCTGTGATTCTAAAATGTAATCAGTTTCATTGGTGTTTGGTTTTTAGGGGACATACTGGGTCGTGCACTGACAAATCTTCACGGATTACTACGGATGCCGTATGGCTGTGGAGAACAAAACATGGCTATTCTTTCTCCCAATATTTACATTCTGCAGTATCTGGAAAACACAGAGCAGCTCACTTCAGCCATCAGAGACAGAGCCACTGGCTTCCTTAAGAGTGGTGAGAGAAATTAGTCAGGTCAAGAAAATAAGTCTAGACACTTTTGACGTCAGACACACTTAATCAACCTAAACATTTAATAACTATCAAACTTAACAGGATACCAGAGACAACTGAACTACAGACATACTAGTGGTGGATACAGCACATTTGGACATGGAGATGAGAATACATGGTAAATATTTGTAACCTTTTACTCGCACTTTTTTCTAAATAGTTACAAAGTTAAAATAGTAAGCAGATAGGTGGTATTTTTAATATTTTATGTACAGATTTAATCAACTCAAACAACTAATGATATTATTTAATTTAAAACTTTAAAACACCAGGTTGACTGCCTTTGTCCTGAGGTCTTTTGGCAAAGCACAGAAATACATTTTTATTGATCCACAAATTATTCAGAGTGCAAAGGAATGGTTAATAAGCAGACGGGATTCAGACGGCTGTTTTATCCAACAGGGAAGACTGTTCAACAACAGAATGAAGGTGTGCTATTGGTCACTAAACATTATCACAGAAACAATCAATTATCACAATTATCACAAGTAAAACAAAAATTTTTTATTTAATGTTCCTCTAATATAAAATTGCAGGGTGGAGTGAATGATGATGTGACTATCACAGCCTACATTACTGCCTCACTACTTGAACTAGAAACTCCAGTCACAGTAAGTTCATCTACAGGAAACACAGTATAATCTCATAGTAAAATTACTCACAGCTGCTGTTTCTCTGTTTTTGTCTCAGGACCCTGTCGTCAGTAAAGGTTTGTCCTGCTTGAAGTCCGTCATTGAGGATGTCAAAAACACTTACACCACTGCTCTGCTCGCCTACACCTTCAGTCTGGCTAAAGACACAGACACTCGACAGCAGCTTTTCAAGAAACTGGAGGATGTTGCTATTTCAGAGGGTAAGAGATTTGTTATATATATGTGTGTGTGTACATTTTTTTTCTTTTTTTTTTGAGTTACCATGTCTCTTTTGTCCATGTGTCCTAAAGGGTCTCATCTCCACTGGTCTCAGTCTGCATCTGCTGATGACTCTGATTCTCTGGCAGTGGAGATCAGCTCATATGTGCTGCTAGCTGTTCTCTCTGCTGATTCACTCACTACAGCTGATCTGGGCTTTGCTAACAGGATTGTCAGCTGGCTTGTGAAGCAGCAGAATGCCTATGGAGGATTCTCCTCCACACAGGTGACTCAAGCTACTCAAATCAAACACTTGATTGCTGAATAATGGGTAAAAGACACATTACTGAACACATTTATTTCTCAGGACACAGTGGTGGCTCTTCAGGCTCTGTCTTTGTACGCTACCAAAGTGTTCAGCTCTGACGGCTCCAGCACAGTGACTGTACAGTCAGCAGCAGACACTCACCACTTTGATGTCAATCAGGACAATAAGTTACTGTACCAGGAGAAGCAGCTGCAGGACGTCCCAGCCAATTACAGCATTGAAGTGAAGGGCTCAGCCTGTGTGTCTGTGCAGGTCTGTAGTATATTCAGCTTCATTGACTCAATCTCTCTCTTTTCTTTCTTAGCATTTTGCTGCTGTTCTGTTGTGATATGATTCTTTTTTTTTTTTTTTTTTTCATGTTGACTCTCTCAGGTCGCTCAGTTCTACAACATCCCCACTCCTACTGAAGCTAAAACACTAAGCATTGATGCAAAGATTGAGGGAGATTCCAAAGCACTGGGACAAAATTTCCTTTTGAACTTCACTGTCAAGTAAAAACAGATTTAGATTTTTTCATAGCTACTGTTTCTTTTATTATATATAGATACCTCTTTATTTAATGCCAAAAAAATTTGACACTCTTAGTTTTAAAAGTCTAGAATTGCTTGGATAAAATTTAAATCATAATAAGCATTAAATCAGGGCAGTACATTTATCTTTTTTAAGATATCATGGTCCCCAGGAGACGACTAACATGCTCATTGTGGATATTAAACTTTTATCAGGATTCACAGCTGACACATCATCGGTAAGTTTAGGTGTATAAAGTTATTGTGCATTAAGAAGACACACATTTTTTACACATTTTTACTACTGTTTTTTTTTTTTCATGTTAGCTTTACTTTGCAAAAACTGAAAAAACACCTTGTCATCATCAGCATTTTTTCATATTAGTAATTCTATTTTCCCTATAGCTTACAACGTCAATTAGTTCGGCAGTCCTTGCTCAGAACTATGTGGAGCGGGTTGACACAAAAGAAGACCATGTCATAGTTTATTTAACAGAGGTAAGTAAATAATAACATTTATATAATTAACATGTATTCAATAATTTCCATGACTGGTACTGTATATATGTATTTTTTGTTTATCCTCCTGCAGATTCCAAAACATATTTCTATGAATTACAAGATGCAAATGAAACAGGTTCTTCCAGTGAAGAATCTCAAGCCAGCAGTGGTCAAAGTGTATGATTACTACCAAACAAGTAAGATTTTATTTTAACATTCAGAAAAATGTAAAGGTGATGGTGTGCAGTTTATTGCAATTTTTATTAGATAAATAACAAAACGTTTAATTCACAAACTTTTTGTTTTTATTAATATTTTATCTTGTTTTTTGTATGTTGTTGACACAAAGCCATGCTGTATTTTTTTGCCATCAATTGGCGTCCTCAATTCATTAATCATATTACTCACTATTGTCTAATTAAAGGTCATAGTAACCACTAACAAATGTTACAACTATTTTCATGATAGATGTATTGCATTTTCTAGTATATATATATATATATATATATATATATATATATATATATATATATATATATATATATATATATATATATATATATATAAACGCATGCATATAGAGTCGGGTCCATATATATTTGGACACTGACACAATTTTCTTAATTTTTGCTCTGTATGCTATCAGAATAGAACTAAAATGAAACAATCAAGATTTTATTGAAGTGCAGACTTTGAGCTTTCAATCAAAGGGTTGAACAAAAACATCAAATGCTTAGGAATTACAACCATTTTAATACACAAATGTAATTGGACAAACAAATATAATCATAAATAAAATGTAAAAAAAAATATATATATATATATTTTGTTGAGAATCCTTTGCTTAAAGGTACAGGTTGTAGGACCTGCCATGAGAGGGCGCAATATCAAAACCATAACAATCGCGTGGAATGATGGAATGTGTTGTTTTCTATCAAGCCGCTGACGGCCATCAATCAGACGGAAAGATAAATCATGGATTTAACGCGAGTTCAACGATTTGCGTGAGTAGATTACATACAAAGTCAGTGCAAAGACGCGATCAGACGATGGATCAGACGCGTCCTCGCGTGGGTCTAGAGATGCGATACCCTGCGTTTGGCGTATATGCCCCATAAAACTAATCTTGTTGATCGTTATAATAGCATATGTTTTGTGTAAAGATACGAATCAAAACAACTCACCTGTCGAGTAAAACACAAGCGAGATCGGCATCTCTTTCTAGTTGAAGTTTGTTGCGAAGCTACTTCCACATTTGTCCACGAAAACAGTTGTCATGTGGTTTCTACGTCAGTAAAGGCGGTAACAAAGGGTAACTAACGTCATTGACAGGTGACTACACTGTCCCGTGTCACTGTTCAGAATGGGAATTTTCTCATGATTTACAAGTAGTTGAAAACATTAGAGATATTGTTGATAACTTCAGTTGGTGTTTGTTTGTGGGTCTTTATGCCTTTAGTTTTGTCTTCAGCAAGTGAAAGGCATGCTTGATTGGGTTGACATCAGGAGATTTACTTGGCCATTGCAGAATATTTCACTTTTTTACCTTAAAAAACTCCTGGGATGCATTTGCTGTATGTTTTGGATCATCATCCATTTGTTCTATGAATGTCACAGTGTCTGGTCTGTCTATCCCTGGGTGTCCACTAGTGGTCTCACTTCCCCATATAGTCACCCCACTGCAGGTACTACATTTCCCACAAGCCTTTGTCTGGATTCATCACTGTTAATTGCACACCTGTTAATTGCACTCAGCTGTTCCCACTTTCATCGTTTTCACCTGTCCATATATACCCTTGTCTGTTTCTATCATTTTCATGGAGTCCTTGGTCTATGGCTACGTTCACACTGCAGGGCTTAATGCTCAATTCTGATTTTTTTGAAAAAAATCGATTTTTCTGCAAGGCCGTTCACATTTCCAATTAAATGCGACCTTTTGTGATCTCCTGTGTGAATGTGAAATGACCCAGAAGTGATCCGCATGCGCAGAAGAGTACTCAACGGCCAACGACGTCACTCGTTGTTTGCGGAAGTAGCTAAACATGGTTGTCATAACAACAGTGTAGTCAACAACGGAGCTCGTTTAGCAATATTAAAGTTATTTAAGAAGCATCGTCCGCCATGGTTGTTGTTTATCTTCTCATTCCCTTACTTCAACGCAGAATTATGACGTTTGTAGCGTATCAATGACGTACGGGTCGGATACATGTGACCTGGCCGTTCAGACGGAGGTCACATTTCAAAAGATCGGATTCGTATCGGATTTAGGACCACATACCCAAGTGGCCTGGGTCGCATTTGAAAAGATCGGATCTGTGTCGTTCAGACTGTCATGAAAAGATCAGATACAGGTCGCATAGGGGCAAAAAAATCGGAATTGGGTCATTTTAGCCTGCAGTGTGAACGTAGCCTAAGTCACCCTGCTTTTCTGTGTTCCTATTGTTTGTCGTGTTTCTTGTTTTGGACTGCTTTTCTGGATATTGACCTTTTGCCTGACTGGATTTTGATTCTTGGATTCCCCTAATAAAACACTGCATCTGGATCTCTCTGTTTGTGTTTGCGTTCGTGACAATGAAGCACTGCCCAATCAACTTTGCTGCATTTGTCTAAATCTGGGCAGACAGTATATCCCTTTACACTTTAGTATTCTTCTGGCTGCTTCTGTCCTCTTCGTGCATGCTCATGCCAGCACACTGCTCCACCATGTTTCACTGATGATGTTGTTTGCTTTGGATCATGAGCTGTTCCAAGCCTTCTCCATTCTTTTTTCTTCCTGTTATTCTGGTACAAGTTAATAGTTCTTAATTTCAGCCGTCCAAAGGATGATTTTCGAGAAGTTGGGATTTTTTGGAAGGGTTTTTTTTTTTTTTGACAAGTCTAATTCTGGCCTTGTTTGCACCTTGTGGTTAGCCCGCTGTATTTTTATCTGGTGAAGTCTTCTCTTAAGCATGTACCAAACTGTTGATTTGGCCTCTCTCTGGTGGATTTGTTTTGTTTTTGCAGCCTGACAATTGTCTGTCTCACCTGCATGGGGAGCTATTTGTCTGCATGATGGAAAGGCAAATGGCACACTTAAAATCATTTACAGACCTTTTACCTGGTTACCTGATGTATAAATAACTAAGAAATAGTCCACATCTGTCTGTGAAATAGCTTTTGAGTAAACTGTCCAATTACTTAAGCTCCCTTGTAAAAAACGAGGAGGTACATATTAAAGAGCTGTAATTACTTAACCTTTACTTCACTTTACTTTCACTACAGTTGTGATGAGAATACCCTCAAATTAAAGCACCGGGAGTACACTTTAAGCCCACATTTGTTATATAACTGTAACTTGAATATGTTTTGGTCAACAGCTAGAATAATAAAAATTGTGCCTGTGTACAAAATATTTATGGACCTGACTGTTTCTACATACATACACTATGTTTAATGAAAAAATGTTACAACTATGCATGTAAAGATTTACTACAGTGAGCAACTGTACAATGAACCAGACCAGAGCCTTCTATTAACTTGTGTCTTGATATTACCTTCTTTCTTTAGGTGATCAGTCGGAGACCGAGTACTCTTTCAACCAAGTGTGTAACTTTGGGTCTACCATTGGGGGGTTTAAACTCGCAGCATATTTATTAATTTATGTATTTCTTGAATAATTTTCTTGTGTAAAAGGTACCGTTCCTGTATTAGAAATACATTGTGATACTTTTACTGATTTAGGCTACTTAACATAAACGCAGCTATTCACTTGACTATTTATACCATAACCTGACTGTTTATGGCATGCCTTCCACTGTCAATAAGGTCAAGCATTTCAGTCCTACAGCTCATAGTATAATGACACAGAATACAAAATGTCTTTAATACTGTCTGAGTAGTTATTCTTAGTGGCATTGTTTGATTTCATTTGTAATTTTTATGTATTCTTTTATATGTGTACTCAGTAGCAGCAGCCCACTCACAATTTGTCATTTGTTCTTATCTTTTAAAATAACTTGTTTGAACTTATTATGGAAAATAAAGATTTTAAAGATGTTGCATGCATAAGGAGTCTGACAACAGCCTGCACTCCACATAGAGATCTTATCTCACCATCATCGAGTGTTGGTGGGGCAATGAGTGTTGGGTTGGTTGATTCAAGGTCCTGGACCTCTCTTTAGCATTAAGAGACCCCCATTGTGCCAAAAAAACCTTGGTTTTTCAATAAAGCTATAATAATTGAAACATGAAACTATTGAAAATGAAAATTACGTGAAAAGTGTGGTTTCTGTATTAAATTTAGAGCTGCTCACATATTTATTTTAATGTGATTTTACAGCATTGCACATTAGAACCAATCACACGTGATTCTATTGAGTTTATGAACACAATGGCCTATCAGAGGTGCTCAGATTAGTCATTGCGGAAATCTCAGTTTTGTTCAGTGCGCGCATCCTAAATTCGAATTCATCATAAGCAACAAAGTGCACGTGTATGAACTATATAAGTTATATAGGACATAAAAGAAATTAATTTACAGTGTGGACAGCTTCATTGATTATAATAGGAATTTTGAGTGCTTAAACTCTAGCTAAACTGAAATTAGTAATATTCTTTAATGTGAATGTTCTTTGCTTGCTTTCTCCATAATTTACCTTTGTTAATTAAAGATATTTTGTTTTCACCATAGAATGTTTGTATTGAGTTATGATCACTTTAAATAAAAAATCAGTTGTATTAAATATTTAAAAATAAATTACAAAGTTTAAAAAATTACCTTCTATTAACTAAATCAAATCAATAATTGAAATGATTGTTAATAGCTGACAAATCATTTGCACTAGATCTTCTGGAAAGCTTATTGCTTACATAAAGCAACATTAGCTCAGTCAAATTCTCTGATTGGGCCTGTCCAAATACCCACACTTATGATCCGCTCTTTAACTTAGCTACAAGAATACTTTTTGTATACACCAATAACAGCTTTATTAAACCATTCTTCTCCTGCAAATTACATATTCCAACATTATCAAAGAGTACCATGACACATGCACATGCAATTCCGGTTGTGGCTAGAAAGTGATAAAGCTGAAACAGGAAGCTAACAATAAATTAAATTTTCAACCCCAATAATTAATATGCTACTATTTCATTATATTTTTTTAGTCATGATTGTGCAAGAGGTTGCAGGTTTCAAAATTTCAAAATAATACAAAATATGCAGGGTTGGAATTAGTTTGCAATTTGGATTTTTATAAGATCCCTTGTTTCCTGATAAATGCCA
Source organism: Carassius carassius (assembly GCF_963082965.1). Lineage (NCBI taxonomy): Eukaryota > Metazoa > Chordata > Actinopteri > Cypriniformes > Cyprinidae > Carassius > Carassius carassius. The sequence continues at coordinate 14,674,708 of NC_081782.1, forward strand.
TCTCATCTATTTCTGAAGTGCTTCTTGTTGGAAAACAATCTTACCAGAATGTTTTTCTGTTGAAATTGTGTAGGTCCATGTGTCCATTTTTTTTATTTTTTTTATAAGCTGTTAAATTATTAAGCAGTGACTCATGTAAGTTTTTTTTTTCCGTGTTTTATGTGGTGCGCTGGGCATATATTTTTAATTCCTGATTTGTTCCCTGACATGAGGCTTGTTGCAAAGCAAAAGTTAAATTTTTGTAAAATAAAACACTTCTTTTACAAAGAACACCACTTTCTCACATAACAAACTGAAGCAGCTCCTGCATAGATTGCAATATCCATTCTCGATCCAACGATTTCAACTAATTCAGCACCACCCTCATGGACAGCACCTGGTAACATCACACATAAGAAGGTATACCTCTAAGCAATCTCCTAAGGTATAGTTCGTGGGAAAACACCTAGGAATGGTATACCTTTAGTTAAGATATACATTAAGAGTCTTCATAGTGCACTAAAAGGCAACCTTATCGGGAAATACACATCAGTGCAAATACACATTATTGTCATTGCATATAACAACGAAATTTAAATTGCACTTCCCATGGTGGTAACACATAATATAACAAAACTACTGTATATTAATACATAAATACATTATAAGAAAGAACAAACAACATGATAAAATAGCTAAAATATGTCATTAAAATGCTCTAAATGCTCATGAGTTCAGGTATTTTATAGCATTTGGATAAAAACTATTAAAAAGTCTTGAGGTGCGACCCCGGAAAGATCTGTAGCGCCTTCCAGATGGCAACAAAATGAAGAGGCCGTGACCTGGATGGGAACAGTCCTGAATTATATTTTTTGCCCGCTGCATGCATCTGGTGTAATATATGTCCATGAGTGAGGGGAGTTGTGTGTGAATTATATTTTGTGCTGATTTCCTTACTCTGTCCAGCGCTTTTTTGTCAGCAGCGGTGCAGCTACTAAACCACACCAGAATATCGTGTGAGATTATACTTTGGACAGAACAGTTGTAAAAGAATAAAAGCAATTTCTGGGAGAGGTTAATTTTGTTGAGTGACCTGAGAAAGTACAGTCGCTGCTGAGCCTTCTTCACAAGGGCTGTAGTGTTGGTTGCCCAGGTGATGTCCTGTGAAATGTATGTCCCTAGGAATTTGAAGTCCTTAACCCTCTCCACAATTTCTCCATTAATGTAGATGGGGGCAAGGTCAATCTTTTTCCTGCGGAAGTCTACCACCACCTCTTTGGTCTTAGAGGCGTTGAGAGACAGGTTGTTGGTGGAGCACCAGGCGGAGAGTTTTTGGATTTCATCCCTGTAGGCGGACTCATCATTATTGTGAATAAGTCCAACTACAGTGGTGTCATCGGCAAACTTGATAATAGTATTACTTTCATGAACTGGGGTGCAGTCGTGAGTGTATAAAATGTAGAGTAAGGGGCTCAACACACAACCCTGGGGTGCCCAGTCAAAGTTGACACGAACAGAGTCATGGTCATCCGGAAGAACAATGTATTGAATGTTTCATGTTAACTCTGAATTAATTTTTTTAAATGGCTGTTTAAATATAAAGAAATGCTCAATATAATAATGCATTTTGTCAGACCTTGAATTAAAAAAAAACTCTAAATTCTACAGTAAAACCCAGTGAAAGTTGACACAGACAGATTCTTGGGTGTCCTGAAGAATAATTTGTTGAAATTTTTATGTTAATTCTTAAGAAATTAAAAAAATGCATGTAGAAAAAGCAGGAAATAGTCAGTGTTCTGTATTTTAACACTATTTTTCTCCAAAACTACACAGTAAACTTTATATTTTATAATATGCAATATTAATATGCTTTCTTAAATTATTTTTTCTTGTTTTGGGGCACATTTTAATTAAAATCTGCTGAAATATTAGTCTTCCTCAGCTTTTTGGCCACTTCATGTATCCGTACCCTAATTTAACAAATAGGCCTTCAAAACATGTCCACGGTGGCAACAGTGAGAATAAAAGTTATGCCCTGAGATTTTCCTCTGAAATGCAACTAACACCTCAAAAATGCAGAACATGCCTCTGGTTCCACAGCAACCAAAGACAAATTGTCTGATAACACTAGTTTTATGGCTCAAATGAATGCGGGCAAAGCTAATCTTGCTCAATTGTCTCTTAAACAGATTAATTTATAGTAAAACCTTTCTTTGAATGAAAACACATATGTCAGGCTTCCACTGAAATTACCCAGAACAATTGGACCAGGAACTCCACCCCCCTCCCCCCCCCCCCCCCCCCCCCAGACCTGTTGCTTTCTGTGTTTCCACCATGGTCTGAAGTACCGTGAAGACTAGGCAAATACTCTGGTGACGTAGGTCTGCACGCGTTTCTCAATAAAAAGTATGCAAATTTCAGACTTGCATCCTCGGTAGTTCGAACTTTGCGCATTTGACTTGGGAGTGTGATGACGCAAATCTGGTAATTCTGCAAACAGCAGTGTACTTGGTAACATCAGTCAGCTCGCCTTGGCTACTGCAGTTTTCCTCACTGTATATTTACAATAAAACTAAATAGGATATCAAATACCAATGCCTCCTTTTGTTTTAATAATTATAATAATAATAATAATTCATTACATTTTATATAGCGCTTTTCTAGGCACTCAAAGCGCTTTACATAGTCTGGGGGTATCTCCTCATCCACCACCAGTGTGCAGCATCCACCTGGATGATGCGACGGCAGCCATAGTGTGCCAGAACGCCCACCACACACCAGCTTACTGGTGGAGAGGAGACAGAGTGATGAAGCCAATCAGTGGATATGGGGATTGTTAGGAGGCCATGATGGTCAGAGGCCAATGGGCGAATTTAGCCAGGATGCCGTGGTCAAACCTCTACTCTTTTCGAAAGACATCCTGGGATTTTTAATGACCACAGAGAGTCAGGACCTCGGTTTAACGTCTCATCCGAAGGACGGTGCTTGTTGACAGTATAGTGTCCCCATCACTACACTGGGGCGCTAGGACCCACACAGACCACAGGGTGAGCACCCCATGCTGGCCTCACTAGCACCTCTTCCAGCAACAACCTAGTTTTCTCAGGAGGTCTCCCATCCAGGTACTGACCAGGCTCAACCCTGCTTAGCTTCAGTGGGAAACTGGTCTTGGGCTCCAGGGTGATATGGCTGTTTTCATTTAAACATAATAATAGCCGTAGAAATTTACTTAGTTCAGTGAAATTTGTGTATATAGCCATTACAATGAAACAAAATATTATATCAATTGCCTCTTTTTATTTTCATTTAACATAAAGAGTCCCTTGGCTAGTCAGAAGGACTAGCCGAGTTGACACTGCTTTAGACAGATATATGAGCACTGAATATACTGGATATATGAGTCTCCAAAATCGGCGAAACATATTTTAAAATAGGTGCTGTCTTTATAAGTAAACCACAGATTTGAGTTTTAAACAACTATATTCTTGCCTGAAATACTTTTAAAACTACATTTCATGACACAATAACAGTAATATTTTGAAAATGATCCGAATAAATAGTGGTTGAAATCAAAATGCTGCGTGAACTCTACCAATCAGCATGTTTAGTGCCCAAGTCCCGCTCCCGAAAGCTCTGGACCTTTGAAAAAGTACTACCTCGCAAGCAGGGACTTTCTGAGGGGCATTTTTTTTTTTACCAGGAAGTTTATTTAGATCCTGGTTCCTGCGGTGGCAACACATCAAGTACCAGCCCATAGTCCCTAGTTCCTGGGTAAAGTTCCAGCAGTGGAAACGCGGCTATATACTTCAGGTCATTGTGTACTGTATGTTGTTACTCTTCTTGTATGTTGTCTTTTTGTATTGTAAACCGTTTTATGCATGCTTATGATAGAACCACTTGTTCATGTAATCTTATGTGTAATCTTACCATGCTTAATATCTATGAATTTGTCTTTTGATGATCTAAACAAAACTCTATATTATATGTTGGTACATAGACAATATATTAGTGTTCTAAGAGTGTTTGCATTAACACTCAATAGAGTTCCATATAAACTTTCAGCCAAAGGACCGTAAAACTAATATCTCCAACCTCCTGGTTGGAATTTCAGCCTTTCTCATTGGACAAGCCCATCCTGAGAGGCGTGAATCTTCTCAGACCTTAAAATGCTTACGCACAGTTCCGCCCATCTTTTTCTTCTTCTGCTAAGTTTTCTCTCTTAGCCTTTTTTTCACTTTCCACTGGAAAGAAATGATTACCATCAAGTCAGAACATCTTTGGAATTCATCACTCTTCAAACCCAAAAGAACATGATCACAAGTCCAAAAACCTTAAGGCTATCAAGACTTTCATCTGAGGCTGCATCCGGACACTTGTCAACAACCAAGGCAATGCAAGGATCATACATTTAACTAAACTAAACTTTCCCCCTTTTTCCTGACCTTAATTTGTTCATTTGTAAATTCTATGGCTCTAGCTTCTGGCCTCATTTGCGTCCAGCTATTTTTAGATGTACAAAACAGTTTGTTTTGCTGCTTGACATTGACAATTGATGTGTCCTGTCATTTTATTTTAATCTGTTATCTTAATTAAGAACACCTTTTACTCCAGTTTTACCGTTTACTGCACATTGTTATTCTCCTCGTTATTTTCCTATAGCGGCTAATGAAATGGAAGTCTCACCCATAGGCTTACTTCCTACTGAAGAAAAAGTGGATAGACCCCATTATAAATGGCGATGATGGTTTTACTCAGGTGGTTAACTGACTCTTTCCATGAATGCATTCTCTGTTTTTTCTAATGGCTTCATTCATCCACTTTACTCTCCTTTTGTATTTACGCGTGAGTGTATATACAGGTAATTCTCAATAAATTAGAACGTCATGGAAAAGTTTATTTCTTTCAGTACTTAAAATCATATAGTGAAACTCATGTATTAAAGTCAGTACACACATACTGAAGTTGTTTAAGTCTTTGGTTCTTTTAATTGTGATGATTTGGGCTCACATTTAACAGAAACTTTAAAAAATCTTAACAAATTAGAATACTTTATAACACCAATAAAGCATTTTAGTACATTGTTGTCCTTCTGGAAAGTATGTTAATTTATTGTACATACATTTACATTTATTCATTTTAGCTGACGCTTTTATCCAAAGCGACTTACAATTGCTATATATGTCAGAGGTCGCACGCCTCTGGAGCAACTAGGGGTTAAGTGTCTTGCTCAGGGACACACTGGCGGTTCACAGTGGATTCGAACCCGGGTCTCCCACACCACAGGCATGCGTCTTATCCACTGCGCTAACACCACCCCTTAACATGTACTCAATACTACAGTCGTGGCCAAAAGTTTTGAGAATTACATAAATATTAGTTTTCAAAAAGTTGCTGCTAAATTGCTTTTAGATCTTTGTTTCAGTTGTTTCTGTGATGTACTGAAATATAATTACAAGCACTTCATACGTTTCAAAGGCTTTTATCGATAATTACATGACATTTATGCAAAGAGTCAGTATTTGCAGTGTTGGCCCTTCTTTTTCAGGACCTCTGCAATTCGACTGGGCATGCTCTCAATCAACTTCTGGGCCAAATCCTGACTGATAGCAACCCATTCTTTCATAATCACTTCTTGGAGTTTGTCAGAATTAGTGGGTTTTTGTTTGTCCACCCGCCTCTTGAGGACTGACCACAAGTTCTCAATGGGATTAAGATCTGGGGAGTTTCCACGCCATGGACCCAAAATTTCAACATTCTGGTCCCCGAGCTACTTAGTTATCACTTTTGCCTTATGGCATGGTGCTCCATTATGCTGGAAAATGCATTGTTCTTCACAAACTGTTGTTGGATTGTTGGAAGAAGTTGCTGTTGGAGGGTGTTTTGGTACCATTCTTTATTCATGGCTGTGTTTTTGGGCAGAAATGTGAGTGAGCCCACTCCCTTGGATGAGAAGCAACCCCACACATGAATGGTGTCAGGATGCTTTTGTCACGTACGGTGATACAAGAAACACAGGAGAGATCCAATTGCAGGTGTGAGATTTATTACAAGGGCAAATCCAAAGGGGTAAACAGTCCAGGCAGGGTCAAAACCAGAAAATCCAATAACATCAAAACAAACAAGAACACACGGGAAGAGCAGACTCTGGGAGGTATCATACATACGACAAGGACTCCGTGACAAAGACTCAGACAGATCGGGTTTAAATACACAGAAGGATAATGGGGAAACAGGAGACAGGTGGGGAACAATCAATTAACTAGAACAAGGAGGAAGGTGACCAAATAAGGGAACAGGAAGTGATGATATGATAGACACAGTGGGAACTGAGGACACCTAGTGGATACCCAGGGAACACAACCCAGACACTGTGACAGAACCCCCCCTCTACGGAGCGGCTTCCAGACGCTCCACGATAGACAAAACAGAGACCAGGAGGGAGGCGGACAGGTGGAGGCTCAGGGGGAGGGACGGAGGGCCAGAAAAGAAAAACATGGGGAACAGGCACCAGAATGTAAACACAAAACAGGAAGACCAGGAGGGAGGAGGACCGGAGGAGGTTCAGGGGAAGGGACGGAGGGCCAAATTAACAGAAAGGAACGGGGACAGAAGTGAAGAAAAAAAAAAAAAAGGCAAAAACAACAACATGAAGCCCCCCAGGGCGGAGCAGAAGACCACCACATCCTTGTGGTCGACGCCAGAGTCCTCCAGGGCGAAGCGGAAGACCACCACAACCGTGTAGTCAGGGCAAGCGCCCCCCAGGGCGGAGCAGAAGACCACCATGTCCGTGTGGTCAGAGCGGAAGCCCCCCAGGGCGGAGCAGAAGACCACCACGTCCGTGTGGTCAGAGCGGAAGCCCCCCAGGGCGGAGCAGAGGACCACCACGTCCTCGTGGTCGACGCCAGAGTCCCCCAGGGCGGAGCAGAGGACCACCACGTCCTCGTGGTCGACGCCAGAGTCCCCCAGGGCGGAGCAGATGACCACCACGCCCCTGTGGTCGATGCCGGAGTCCAACAGGGCGGAGCAGCAGACCACCCAGTGACTTGACTTGACTCTGAAAGTTCAACGGTGACCCGCCTTGTCTCTGGAAGGTCCCTGGTGACTAGTCCTGACTCTGGAAGGTCAGCAGTGACTGGCCCTGACTCTGGAGGGTCAGCGGTGACTGGCCCTGACTCTGGAGGGTCAGCGGTGACTGGCCCTGACTCTGGAGGGTCAACTGGAAACTGACTCAACTCTGGAGGGTCAACTGGAACCTGACTCGACTCTGGAGGGTCAACTGGAACCTGACTCGACTCTGGAGGGTCAACTGGACCCTGACTCGACTCAGGAGGGTCAACTGGAACCTGACTCGACTCTGGAGGGTCAACTGGAACCTGACTCGACTCTGGAGGGTCAACTGGAACCTGACTGGACTCTGGAGGGTCAACTGGAACCTGACTGGACTCTGGAGGGTCAACTGGAACCTGACTGGACTCTGGAGGGTCAACTGGAATCTGACTCGACTCTGGAGAGTTCAATGGAACCTGACTCGACTCTGGAAGGTCAACAGGAGCTAGCCCTGACTCTGGATGGTCGACGGTGACTAACCCTGACTCAGGAGGGTCCATGAACACCTGACTCGACTCTGGAGGGTCAACCGGGAACTGACTCAACTCTGGAAAGTCAATGGGCCCCTGACCTGACTTTGGACTGCCTGTGGAGACGTGAGACGCCTCGGCTTCGGGCACCGCCTCTGGAAGGGCCTCGGTAACAGCCTCGGGCACCGCCTCGGCCTCCAGAACAGCAACGGACACTGCCTCGGCATCCGGAACAGCATCGGGCACCGCCTCGGCCTCCGGAACAGCTTCGGTCACCGCCTCGGCCTCCGGAACAGCTTCGGTCACCGCCTCGGCCTCCGGAACAGCTTCGGTCACCGCCTCGGCATCGGTCACCACCTCGGCCTCTGGAAACAGCCTCGGGCACCGCCTCGGCCTCCGGAACAGCATCGGGCACCACCTCGGGAACGGCCTCCGGAACGGCATTGGGCACCGCCTCGGCCTCCGGAACAGCATCGGTCACCGCCTCGGGGGGGGGGGGGGGGACGGCCTGCTCGGGAACGTCCTCCTGGACGGCAGTGGCCCGCTCGGGAACGTTCTCCGGACCTTGAGGAACGGTAGACGCCTGTCTCCTCCTCCTCCGCCCTCTATGATGGCGAGGCGGTGGCACCTTGTCTGGAGACTCAGGCGTTGAGTCGGCCATCTTGTGCTGTGGCGCTGGGCTGGCGGCCATCTTGTGCTGTGGCTCTAAGCTGCTGGCTATCTTGTGCTGTGGCGCTGGGCTGGTGGCCATCTTGTGCTGTGGCTCTGGATTGGCGGCCATTTTGTGCTGTGGCCATTTTGTGCTGTGGCGCTGGGCTGGCGGCCATCTTCTCTGGAGACTCAGGTGTGGTTGCTGCATCCCACTGAGCACGATGGCGCAGGTAATGGGTAAACCCCCAAAAGTCCAGGATCTCCAACCCCTTCATCTCCCATTGAGGTAAAGGGTCATCCAGGCAATTATTAAATAAGTCTTTCAGTGCCACGTCATTATACCCTAATCCGACTGCCATGGTCCAAAACAATTGTGCCAGGCCACCCACCTCACTCCCCCTTTGACGAAGGGTGGTTGTTACATCCATAAATATTCCTGTGAGTGCCTGCTCTCTCTCGCTCCTTCCCTCCTTGGCTGTCAATCTCTTAGGCCCTACTCCTTTTACCCCTAGACCATTTTTAAGAGGGTCGTAACATTTAATGGGGGCTCGTCCGAGATCAATTAATACCAAAAGAGTATGTTAATTGTGGTAACTTTGTAAATGTGTTGGTGGCAAAGCAATGGACATTGCGTTGTTTGTACTGTGACAGTATAGGATTTTCTCATGTGGTGTAGTAGTGTAATTCTTATTGGTTGGTTATTAATTATGGAAGTGTTTAAGTTGCAAGATTTTGTTACCAGTCCATCTGTACAGCAAATTAATTCATGCAGGAAGCAGGATTTATTGCAGATTGCAGACCATTTTCAGATTGTCGTAAGTAAACAGTCTCTTAAAGAAGAAATAAAACAAATACTGATCTTGCGTTTGAATGAGTTGCAGGTGTTGCCTATGTCAAACGTTGGGGGCAGTGAAACAGGTGGAGATGTTAACGTGGATGGTGTGGCTCTGGCGCAATTCAGTTCTGGGGAGGAGGACAAGCGTAGTGGTGGAGATGATGCTGACGTGGAGGCCGAGGTCAAAGCCAAGGCTGGCTTACCACCGTTTGAGCCGTTTTCACCCAGTTCTGTTGATTCACGGGATGGATCGCGACTGAAGGTCCGCCTTGCCCGTTTGCATTATGAAGTGCAAGAGAGAGCCCAGGTACGCCAAGCAGAACTGAATTTGCAGTTGGAAGTACGTAAGCTGGAAATTGAGGCTGAGACGCAGGTGAAGCTGAGGCAGCTTGAGCTAGGTGCATCAAATGTTGCTACCAGCTCAGCTGTACAGCCAGTCCCCGCTCAAGTCTCTTTATTATCGTTAGAAGAGAGTCTGAAATATGAGTCTGTGAAGTCTGCTATCCTGCGAGCATATGAGTTGGTTCCGGAAGCTTATAGGCAACGTTTTAGGAAACACAAAAAGAGTCCTACACAAACATTTGTGGAATTTGCTAGGGAGAAGGGAGTGTTGTTTGATAAATGGTGCGCTGCCAGTAAAGTGAGTGATTTTGACTCCTTAAGAGAGTTGATATTGCTAGAGGAATTTAATGGATGCTTATCTGAACGCGTAGTAGTATACCTTAGTGAACAGAAGGTGACCACTTTGTCACACGCAGCGGTACTTGCAGATGAGTTTATTTTAACCCACAAGAATGTATTTGCCTGTACACGTCCTGAAAAGTTACAGATTGACAGTTCGCAATCTCAAACGTCACATTCCAGATTTAGTCCACCTCATAATAAAGAGGAGCGTGAATGTTTTTACTGTCACAAAAAAGGGCACGTGATCGCGGATTGCTTGGCGTTGAAGTGCAAGCAGCAACCACAACCAAAGAGTGTGGGGTTTGTGAAGGCTCTTAAATCTGCAGTCGCTGTGCATACTGAGGAAAGAATTGATGAGAGTTATCGGCCCTTTGTGTCGAAAGGGTTAATCTCACTGAGTGGGATAAGAGAGGACCAGGAAGAAGTAAGAATACTTAGGGACACTGGTGCCATGCAATCATTTATTTTGGCAGGTAAATTACAGCTGTCTGACAACACTTTTTGTGGCTCTAGCGTGATTGTCGTACTTGTCATAGCTGTCAGATTGTCGGGAAACCGAACCAGAGAATTCCACCTGCTCCTTTGTCTCCTATACCTGCGATTGGAGAACCGTTTGAACATGTGATGGTAGACTGCGTTGGTCCATTACCTAAGACTAAGTCTGGTAACCAATTTTTATTAACCATGATGTGTGTGGCTACCAGATTCCCAGAGGCAATTCCACTACGAAAAATCACTGCGCCTGTCATCATAAAAGCATTGGTGAAGTTCTTTTCCACGTTTGGACTTCCAAAAGTAGTGCAAACGGATCAAGGTACAAACTTTTTATCAAAACTTTTTAAACAAGTACTTGAATCACTGGCAATCTCTCACAGAGTCTCAAGTGCATACCATCCGCAGAGTCAGGGTGCACTTGAGCATTTTCACCAAACTCTTAAATCAATGCTTAAGAAATACTGCCAGGACACTGCTAAAGACTGGGATGAGGGGGTTCCCTTAGTTTTATTTGCTGTCAGAGAGACCAGTCAAGAATCTCTTGGTTTTAGCCCAGCCAAACTTGTGTTCGGACACCAAGTTAGAGGTCCACTCAAAATTCTTAAAGAACAGATTTTAGAACCCAAGTTGAGTTCAAACACTAATGTATTAGATTTTGTATGCAAAATTGTCTTCATACTGCTTGGTCGCTAGCTAGAGAATCGCTTGCTAATGCTCAGAAAGACATGAAGAGTAAATACGATAAGCAAGCGGTAGTGCGATCATTTCAACCAGGTGATGAAGTGCTTGTGCTGTTACCTGTCCCAGGATCATCTTTGTCTGCTCGTTTCTTTGGTCCTTATGTTGTGAAAAAGAGAATGAGTGAAACTGATTACATGTTGTACACACCTGATCGAAAACGAAAAACCCGTGTTTGTCACCTAAACATGTTAAAAGCTTATCATACTAGAGAGTCGTCAATCTCAAGTGCTGTGGGACAGACTGCAGGGCCCGCGGTCTCTTCTGTTGCGATAGCTGTGGATTTGGCGCCATCTCCTAGTATCTTGGGTGTGGACACAGATGGTGTGGTGCTTCGCCAGGCTTTTCAGCAGGGTACAAGGTTAGCAAATTCAGAGATTTTAGAAGATCTACGCTCCTATCTTGATCATTTGACTGTGGATCAGAGGATAGACATTGTAACATTACTTTCTGATTTCAAATGTCTGTTTGGTGATGTTCCTACACAAACAAATGTCCTGAAACATGATATTAAGGTGAATGGAGCTCGTCCTATTAAGCAACTTTCTTATCGTGTTAACTCCGTAAAAAGATCTGTTATGCGTCAAGAGGTAGAGTATTTGCTGGAAAATGATTTAGCCAAGCCCAGTTGCAGTCCCTGGATCTCTGTGCCTGCTTGTTCCCAAACCCGATGGCACCTTCAGATTCTGCACTGATTACCGTAAGGTAAATGCTGTGACTGTGCCAGACAGTTACCCGTTACCTCGATTGGAGGATTGTATAGATAACATCGGTTCTGCACGTTTCGTTACAAAACTTGATATGCTGAAAGGATATTGGCAAGTTCCACTCACCCAACAAGCTTCGGAGATTTCAGCCTTTGTAACCCCAGATAACTTCCTCCAGTATACAGCGATGTCTTTCGGGCTTAGAAATGCCCCAGCAACATTCCAGCGCCTCGTTGATATAGTTTTACGTGATGTACCAAATTGCAATGCATATCTTGACGATCTGGTGTTGTATTCGTTGAGTTGGACAGAACACATTGGACTGTTAAGAACAGTATTTGAACGACTGGTTAAAGCAAATTTAACGCTTAACCTAGCAAAATGTGAATTTGGCAAAGCAACGGTCACTTACCTGGGTAAGGAAGTTGGTCAAGGCCAAGTATGACCAGTAGAGGCCAAGGTCACGGCAATAACGGAATTTCTGGTTCCTACTACCCGTAGAGAGTTGCGGAGGTTCTTGGGTATGGCAGGCTATTATCGTAGCTTCTGTAAGAATTTATCTACTGTCGTGAGTCCACTTACTTCATTACTCAGCCCTTCTAAAACTTATGAGTGGTCTGCTGAGAGTCAGCATGCTTTTGATTCAGTCAAAACTTTGATGTGTAATGCCCCTGTTTTAATGGCACCTGATTGTACTCGCGTTTTTAGATTGGAGGTTGATGCCAGCGCCGTGGGTGCTGGTGCCGTTCTTATTCAGGAGGATGAGAATGGGATAGAACATCCCATTAGTTATTTTTCTCGTAAGTTTAATAAACATCAGCTAAATTACTCAACAATTGAAAAAGAAGCTCTTGCTTTATTGTTCGCATTACAACACTTTGTCTACCTTGGTTCCAGTAGTCTTCCGATTGTGGTTTATACAGATCACAATCCTCTTGTGTTTTTAACTCGAATGTGCAACCACAATCAGCGTTTAATGCGCTGGGCTCTTATTGTCCAGAGCTACAATTTAGAAATCAGACATAAGAAGGGTTCAGAGAATGTCTTAGCTGATGCTCTCTCAAGAGCATAGTTGGGTATGGTGTTTATTTTTACAAATGAGTTTGTTCTTAAGGATGGGAGTGTTACATCCATAAATATTCCTGTGAGTGCCTGCTCGCTCTCGCTCCTTCCCTCCTTGGCTGTCAATCTCTTAGGCGCCTCCCTTGTCTGCTGATTGGCTCTGGAAGCTGTCCGTCTGCATTAATCAATGTGACACCGACCTATCCAGTGCCAGTAAAGTTTCCACCATCAGATAAAAGGACCTGCAAGGAAGTGAACTGGAGACCTTTTTTGCTTCCTGGGGTTTTGTTGTTACTTGTTTCTTGATTTGATTTGTTTCTTTGTTTATGCCAAATTTCAATTTGTTTGTTTTAACCATTTTTCTTTTGAACCTTTCCTCTTTTTGATTTGCCATTTTGTTTGTTTTTGTCACTTTGTGACTTGGATGGTGTTGCTCTTTGAGCTTTGCTGAGCTTAGGCTCTAGGACGTTTACTCCTTACCCAAGAGGAAGGTGGATAGAAAAGATGTCGTGCGACTTCCATTGTGCAACATTTAGGTAACTCGATCTGTTTAGACACCCTAGGTAAGAGGTGAACGCCACCCCTTGTTTGTTTGGTTTTTATTAGTTGAGAATAGGGAAGTTTATAGTGCTTGGCGCTCTTTAATGATTTATATTCTTTTTGGTAGTTATTTGGGTTTTCACGTTGTACAATAAATCACATTTGTTGGCAACTGGTGTCTCTGCATTGTATCTTGCTGCCTCCATCAGTTTTACAGGTTTACCGCAAAATTTTTGAATGTTACTCCTTTTACCCCTAGACCATTTTTAAGAGGGTCGTAACAGTGGTCAAGTTTCGGAATCTCCCCCTCCGTTCCTCCATGGTGGCTGGGGAACAGATTTCGAAATCCCACACCGCTGGATCTAGGCATGACGGAGTCCTTCTGTCACGTACGGTGATACAAGAAACACAGGAGAGATCCAATTGCAGGTGTGAGATTTATTACAAGGGCAAATCCAAAGGGGTAAACAGTCCAGGCAGGGTCAAAACCAGAAAATCCAATAACATCAAAACAAACAAGAACACACAGGAAGAGCAGACTTTGGGAGGTATCATACATACGACAAGGACTCCGTGACAAAGACTCAGACAGACCGGGTTTAAATACACAGAAGGATAATGGGGAAAAAGGAGACAGGTGGGGAACAATCAATTAACTAGAACAAGGAGGAAGGTGACCAAATAAGGGAACTGTCAGGGCTCAGGTTTGATCTGTCCCTCGCTCCTGCTGGAGCCTTTGTTTTTGTTTCTGTTTGCACGTGTCTGCCAAGATCAGCTGTTTGCTTTTTGCGATCGACGTGGTTGTGCACGTGTTGATTTGTTTTGTTTTTCACTTGCGCGTGCCAGCCGCATTCAGCTGATTGCGCTTTGCAATCAGTGCGGTTGTGTATGCGTTCTCAGCTGTTTGTCATTTCCTCAATTATTTTTTCCTTATTTAAATCTCATGTTTTCTCTTTGTCTTTGCCAGTGTGTTTTGTTGTTGACGCTTTTTATGCGTTTCTTGTTTTGATTCATCAGTTATAGTTTTGTATTTTTTTTCTCAGTTTCTCTTTTTTTTCTGCTCAGTTATTTCAACTGCTGTCTGGATTGTCTATGCTCCTTGACCAGTGGTCTGTTCATCGGGGCTTTTTGGATTGTTTGCTCTGGATTATTATCTAGATTTGTGGATCTCTCTGAATCTGCCTGGGCTATCATCTTTAATGACCATCGCCTGATACTGACTACCGCTCGCCTGGAACATATCTGTTTGGACTCTGATCTCCTCTATTGAGTTCTGGTATTGTGGATCTGGAATTCAGCAGTTCGAATTACCAATGAATAAAACTCTTGTTCCATTTCTACTGCATCTGGGTCCTTCATTTCAGCAACACCTGACAGGAACAGGAAGTGATGATATGATAGACACCGTGGGAACTGAGGACACCTAGTGGATACCCAGGGAACACAACCCAGACACTGTGATAGCTTTACTGTTGGCATGACACAGGACTGATGGTAGCGCTCACCTTTTCTTCTCCGGACAAGCCTTTTTCCAGATGCCCCAAACAATCAGAAAGGGGCTTCATCAGAGAATATGACTTTGCCCCAGTCCTCAGCAGTCCATTCACTGTACTTTCTGCAGAAGATCAATCTGTCCCTGATGTTTTTTTGGAGAGAAGTGGCTTCTTTGCTGACCTTCTTGACACCAGGCCATCTTCCGAAAGTCTTGGCCTCACTGTGCGTGCAGATGCGCTCACAACTGCCTGCTGCCATTCCTGAGCAAGCTCTGCACTGGTGGCACTCCGATCCAGCTTTAGGAGACGATCCTGGCGCTTGCTGGACTTTCTTGGACGCCCTGAAGCCTTCTTTACAAGAATTTAACCTCTTTCCTTGAAGTTCTTGATGATCCTATAAATTGTTGATTTAGGTGCAATCTTAGTAGCCACAATATCCTTGCCTGTGAAGCCATTTTTATGCAACGCAATGATGGCTGCACGCGTTTCTTTGCAACTTAACTTCTTTTGCAAACTTAACTTCATTTCCAATATTTATGTAATTCTCAAAACTTTTGGCCACGACTGTAGGTAGGGGCTCCTTTTGCTTCAATTACTGCCTCAATTCAGTGGGGCATGCAGGTGATGAGTTTGTGGCACTACTGAGGTGGTATTGAAGCCCAGGTTTCTTTGACAGTGGCTTTCAGCTTATCTGCATTTTTTGGTCTGTTTTTTCTCATTTTCCTCTTGACAATACCCCATAGATTCGCCAACTTTTGGTGCTTTTGGCAGTGTGGGCAGTTGCCAATTCCTGCTAGAAAATGAAATTAGCATCTTCAAACAGCTGGTTAGCAGAAGGAAGCATGAACTGCTCCAAAATGTATTGGTAAATTGGTGAAGTGACTTTGGTTTTCAAAAACACAATGGGCAAACACCAGCAGATGGCATTGCACCCCAAATCATCACAGACTGTGGAAACTCAACACTGGACTTCATGCAACTTGGGCTATGTTTTTCTCCACCCTTCCTCCAGACTCTAGGACCTTGGTTTCTAAATGAAATACAAAACTTGCTCTCATCTGAAAAGAGGACCACTGGGCAACAGTCCAGTTCTTCTTCTCCTTAGCCCAGGTAAGATGCCTCTGACATTGTCTGTGGTTAAGCAAATTCCTTGACACGTTTGTGTGTGGTGGCTCTTGATGCCTTGACCCCAGGCTCAGTCCATTTCTTAGGAAGTTCACTCAAATTCTTGAATCGATTTTGCTGGATAATCCTCATATGGTTCCAGTTCTCTCAGTTGGTTGTGCATCTTTTTCTTCCACACTTTTTCTGTTAACATGCTTGTTAATACAGCACTCGGTGAACAGCCAGCTTCTTTGGCAATGAATGTTGAATTACTGAAACAAACTAACTTTTCCACAACATTCTAATTATATGTTTGTTAGACTATCCATCCATCCATCCATCCATCTTCTTCCGCTTATCCGGGGCCGGGTCACGGAGGCAGCAGTCTAAGCAGAGAACCCCAGACTTCCCTCTCCCTAGACACTTCCTCCAGCTCTTCTGGGGGGACACCGAGGCGTTCCCAGGCCAGCCGGGAGACATAGTCTCTCCAGCGTGTCCTAGGTCTTCCCCGGGGTCTCCTCCCAGTGGGACACGCCCGGAACACCTTCCCGGGAAGGCGTCCAGGAAGCATCCGGAACAGATGCCCGAGCCACCTCAACTGACCCCTCTCTATGTGGAGGAGCAGCGGCTCTACTCTGAGCTCCTCCCGGGTGTCTGAGCTTCTCACCCTATCTCTAAGGGATCGCCCAGCCACCCTGCGGAAAAAGCTCATTTCGGCCGCCTGTATCCGGGATCTTGTCTTTTCGGTCATGACCCAAAGCTCATGACCATAGGTGAGAGTAGGAACGTAGATTGACCGGTAAATCGAGAGCTTCGCCTTGCGGCTCAGCTCTTTCTTCACCACGACAGACCGGTACATCGATCGCATTACTACAGAAGCTGCACCGATCCGTCTGTCAATCTCCCGTTCCATCCTTCCCTCACTCGTGAACAAGACCCCAAGATACTTAAACTCCTCCACTTGAGGCAGGAACTCTCCACCAACCTGAAGTGGGCAAGCCACCCTTTTCCGACTGAGGACCATGGCCTCGGATTTGGAGGTGCTGATTCTCATCCCAGCTGCTTCACACTCGGCTGCAAACCGTCCCAGTGCATGCTGAAGGTCCTGGCTTGATGAGGCCAACACGACAACATCATCCGCAAAGAGCAGAGACGAAATCATGTTGTCACCAAACCTGACCCCCTCCGGCCCCTGGCTGCGCCTAGAAATTCTGTCCATAAAAATCATGAACAGAACCGGCGACAAAGGGCAGCCCTGCCGGAGTCCAACACGCACCGGGAACAAGTCTGACTTACTGCTGGCAATACGAACCAAGCTCCTGCTCCGGTCGTACAGGGACCGGATAGCCCTTTGCAAAGGGACCAGGACCCCATACTCCCGGAGCACCCTCCACAGGCCGCCGCGAGGGACACAGTCGAATGCCTTCTCCAAATCCACAAAGCACATGTGGACTGGTTGGGCAAACTCCCATGAACCCTCCAGCACCCTGTAGAGGGTATAGAGCTGGTCCAGTGTTCTACGGCCTGGACGAAAACCACACTGTTCCTCCTGAATCCGAGGTTCTACTATTGGCCGGATTCTCCTCTCCAGTACCCTGGCATAGACTTTCCCAGGGAGGCTGAGAAGTGTGATCCCCCTGTAGTTGGAACACACCCTCCGGTCCCCCTTCTTAAAAAGAGGGACCACCACCCCGGTCTGCCATCCCAGAGGCACCGTCTCCGACTGCCACGCGATGCTGCAGAGGCGTGTCAGCCAAGACAGCCCCACAACATCCAGAGACTTGAGGTACTCAGGGCGGATCTCATCCACCCCCGGTGCCTTGCCACCAAGGAGTTTCTTGACTACCTTGGTGACTTCAGCTTGGGTGATGAACGAGTCCACATCTGAGCCCTCAGCCTCTGCTTCCTCAATGGAAGACGTGACAGCGGGATTGAGGAGATCCTCGAAGTATTCCTTCCACCGTCCAACGACATCCCCAGTTGAGGTCAACAGCTCCCCACCTCTACTGTAAACAGCGTTGGTAGGGCACTGCTTCCCTCTCCTGAGGCGCCGGACGGTTTGCCAGAATCTCTTCGAGGCCGACCGATAGTCCTTCTCCATGGCCTCACCGAACTCCTCCCAGGCCCGAGTTTTTGCCTCCCCAACCACCCGGGCTGCAGTCCGCTTGGCCTGCCGGTACCTGTCAGCTGCCTCAGGAGTCCCACAAGCCAACCAGGCCCGATAGGACTCCTTTTTCAGCTTGACGGCATCCCTTACTTCCGGTGTCCACCACCGGGTTCGGGGATTGCCGCCTCGACAGGCACCGGAGACCTTACGGCCACAGCTCCGAGCGGCCGCTTCGACAATGGAGGTGGAGAACATGGTCCACTCGGACTCAATATCTCCAGCCTCCCTCGGGATCCGGTCGAAGCTCTGCCGGAGGTGGGAGTTGAAGATCTTTCTGACAGGAGACTCGGCCAAACGTTCCTAGCAGACCCTCACAGTACGTTTGGGTCTGCTGAGTCTGTCCAGCTTCCTCCCCCGCCATTGGATCCAACTCACCACCAGGTGGTGATCAGTTGACAGCTCCACCCCTCTCTTCACCCGAGTGTCCAAGAGATACGGCCGGAGGTTGGATGAAACGACCACAAAGTCGATCATCGACCTACGGCCTAGGGTGTCCTGGTGCCACGTGTACTGATGGACACCCTTATGCTTGAACATGGTGTTCGTTATGGACAAGCTGTAACTAGACCAGAAGTCCAATAACTTAACACTGCTCGGGTTCAGATCAGGGGGGCCGTTCCTCCCAATCACGCCCCTCCAGGTGTCACTGTCGTTGCCCACGTGGGCGTTGAAGTCCCCCAGTAAAACGACGGAGTCCCCAGTCGGAGCACTTTCCAGCACCCCTCCCAGAGACTCCAAGAAGGCCGGGTACTCTGCACCGCCGTTCGGCCCGTAGGCACAAATGACAGTGAGAGACATATCCCCGACCCAAAGGCGCAGGGAAGCGACCCTCTCATTCACCGGGGTAAACTCCAACACATGGCAGCTGAGCTGGGGGGCTATAAGCAAACCCACACCCGCCCGCCGCCTCTCACCATGGGCAACTCCAGAGTGGTGAAGAGTCCATCCTCTCTCGAGGAGTGTGGTTCCAGAGCCCAAGCTGTGCGTAGAGGTGAGCCCGACTATCGCTAGTCGGAACCTCTCAACCTCACGCACAATCTCGGGCTCCTTCCCCGCCAGTGAGGTGATGTTCCACGTCCCTAGAGCTATTTCCATGTCCAGGGATCGGGCTGTCGAGGCCCCTGCCTTCGACTGCCGCCCGATTCTCTACGCACCGGCCCCTTATGGTCCCTCCTGTAGGTGGTGAGCCCACGGGAAGGCGACCCCACGTCGCTCCTTCGGGCTGAGCCCGGCCGGACCCCGTGGGGGGAGGCCCAGCCACCAGGCGCTCGCATACGAGCCCCAACCCCGGGCCTGGCTCCAGGGTGGGGCCCCAGCTGCACCATACCGGGCGACGTCACGGTCCTATGATTTAATTTCCTCATAAGGGGTTTCTGAACCGCTCTTAGTCTGACCCGTCGCCTAGGACCTGTTTGCCTTGGGAGACCCTACCAGGGGCATATAGCCCCGGACAACATAGCTCCTAGGGTCATTCGGGTACTCAAACCCCTCCACCACGTTAAGGTGGCAGTTCAAGGAGGGGTTTTTCTAGTGTTGTTAGACTAGTTTGTGTTATTGTTTAGTTAATAAAACTCTTGTGCATTTCTGATTCTGGCTTGCAAATCAATTGTCCCTTTATGATTTGATCCTTGCTATATGCTCTAATGCATTATTAGACTACTGTATGAAGGTTGTTTTCTGTGGCCACAAAAATATCCTTTCTTAGATTTTATATGAAATTACACTAAATGTTTACTGGACGAACAGATAAGTTGATGGCACTTTAATTCTGCTACTACTGGCAGCTCATATAAATAGTTGTAATTAATCATAATTAATTGTAATTATTTATATACATTTCCCTTTTGAGCTAATTTACTACAATCTCTTTGTATTTGAGACTTTAGTCTTTGCAACTTTACAGATCTTCATGCACCAAGAGCTTGTAACACTCCAAAGAGAAAGGAAAAATTAAATTGCATCATATGATCCCTTTAAACCCAATACAATTTCCATTACAGGCAGTAAAATCATTACAAATTATGTGATGCTTTCTATTTTTTTTTTTTTTTCATCAGAGGATCGAAATAAATGTATTTTTGTATGAAATAAAATACTTGAAATCTTCATAAAAAGAGCAGAATGCAAAAATATATAACAATAAAAAACATAAACATAGAATCTAGAAACCTGATACAACAGAAATTTTCAATTTGATTATGTATGTGTGTGTGTCTGTGTGTCTGTCAAACTAATCAGACTAATCACTTTATTGGCTACTTCTTTTACTGCATTTTCTTACTCAATAGCTCTCAAATGTAATCCAAATCTAGGATCGCTACTTTATGAAGGTATATTAATGCCAAATAGATTTGCATACGGAGGGTATGAGTTGTGGAAGTGTACAAAAAAACTTTGAGCGTAAATTAAATTTGCATGTGCAAAGGTAAGCTTTGTGAAGGTGTAAATTGCCTTTCAAGCCTGAGAAAAAAATTATTTGTTGTTTTCCCTAAAAATACAGTCAGAAGTACCGCAAGTCTGTGAACAGTGATTTGCAAGTGAAAACAACAGTGTGTGTGAAAAAACTTACTGTTGCAAATGTCTAAATGACGTGTTGTGCACGTGGGGCAAAAAGTTCCTTAAATAAACCGATATGTACACCTTTCTTTTCTCTGCACTTACAATTTTGGCATGGTTCTCTCACTGACTGAGTTTTGCAAGCGTGAGGCTCTCGCTGACTCTCCATTTACTCTTATCTGATTAGTAAATAAACATATCATATGCCAAAACATTAATCTTAATTTAGTTCCGGATCGTTTTCGCTGCCAGAATGGTACTTTTAATGGACACATAGGCGACATTAAAGGGATAGTTCACCCAATAAAAGAAAATTATGTCATTAATGACTCATCCTCATGTCGTTCCAAACTCGTAAGACCTCAGTTCATCTTCGGAACATATTTAAGATAAGATATTTTAGATTTAGTTCGAGAGCTCTCAGTCCCTCCTTTAAAGGGACTCTGCTTATCTATAGTTAGAAAGACAATAAAAACATCTTCAAAGTAGTCCATATGACATCAGAGGGTCAGTTAGAATTTTTTGAAGCATCAAAAATACATTTTGGTCCAAAAATACTTTTTGAACCAGTTCACCAAATCAAACTGAATCGTTTGAAACGGTTTGCGTCTCCAATACGCATTAATCCACAAATGACTTAAGCTGTTAACTTTTTTAATGTGGCTGACACTCCCTCTGAGTTCAAACAAACCAATATCCCGGAGTAATTCATGTACTCAAACAGTACACTGACTGAACTGCTGTGAAGAGAGAACTGAAGATGAACACTGAGCCGAGCCAGATAACGAATGAATGATTGACTCGAAGAATGCAGATCATATTTATTTTGCTTTAGCATGAAGCTGCAGTTTCACAATACTTTAATTACACTTATGAGTAACAGTAAAATGCTCCAGCCACTTTTATCTTCATGTCTTTTGCTTGCCATCACAAGCCCACTCTCCTTTGTGTCAGTTTTAGTTTCTTAAAAGCAATAAGTGCATTAGCCTTTTATCTGACACTTTTTCTTTGATGTTGAACCACTCCGCCCCTGCCCAGCAGTCAAAGCGGCATTTTGTTGCAAAAGTGTGGTCTCAGAAGAAGGCTGCAAGGGTTAAGGGTGACATTTGGTACAGGGCCATACAAGTGCTGCAAAATCCAGGTTGTGGCTCACTTGACCACAGTAGTTTTGCGGCACTGTTAAGCCTAAAAAAACATGGTTCAACAGTATTTTCCATATAAATGTTATCTTAAGCATTTTAGCACTTCGGGTTTTCTCTCAGAGTCAATGGTTTTTTTGAAAGTGAGTTTGGTTATTATTATATTGTACACTTAACTTTTTTAAGTGAAAGTGACGTGACATTCAGCCAAGTATGGTGACCCATACTCAGAATTTGTGCTCTGCATTTAACCCATCCGAAATGCACACACACAGAGCAGTGAACACACACACACACACCCGGAGCAGTGGGCAGCCATTTTTTTTATGCTGCGGCGCCCGGGGAGCAGTTGGGGGTTCGATGCCTTGCTCAAGGGCACCTAAGTCGTGGTTTATTGAAGGTGGAGAGAGAACTGTACATGCACTCCCCCAACCCACAATTCCTGCCAGCCCGGGACTCGAACTCACAACCTTTCGATTGGGAGTCCGACTCTCTAACCATTATGCCACATTCAAGGCGCCATCCAGATTGTCGGGAGCAGCTGGGGTTAGGTGTCAAGGTGCTCAAGGACACCTCGACACTTGGTCAGGTGGAGCCGGGGATTGAACCACCAACCTTCCAGTTTGTAGACAACCTACATGAACCACTGAGCCACTGCCGCCCAAATCCCCTAAATCCCCTAAATCCCCTAAAATAAGGTCCGGAGTTCACACAAGCTCAAGATACTTTCACGTTTTATTATATGACATAAAACACACCAGTTTCACCCCACTCATTATTTTTAAACTGATACATTTCTTTAAAAAAATCAGGTTGCTAATGAGTTGCTAAATGGGACTACAGGCACTGTCAGAGACATATATGGCTGTATCATACACCCGGTGCCAGGCACAATGTGAAGTGTTTTTTGATAGTTTCAGCCCGACGCAGTTATCATTTTCATGTCCTGTGTCACGTTGTTTAAATAGCAAATGCATTTGTGCGCTCATGGGCATGCTGGCCTGAAAACGAGGTGTGTTCAGGCGCATTATTAGCGTGTTGCTATTTTGAGGCAACTGAAAATGGACTTGGCTTTAGACCAGGTTTTAGTTAGTCAGTTGCACAGTCTATTTCAGTTGCCTTTCTTTTCTTTTTTTTGGTATTTAAAGAGTGCGTTCGTATAGGTGGGTCCACAACGCATCCACAACCATACACTCTGCTTATTACACACAGACCCACATGGAAAAAATACTATAGTAATTTATAGTAAATCCTTTAGTGTTTTTAAACCATTCTATAGTAAAGTACTTTAATTAATTTTTTGTGGTATTTCTATAGTTGCTGTGGTAATATAACAACTATAGTAATGTAAACAAATTACTTTACTTTTGAAACATTTAAAGCAGGCAGGGTTAATGTTACAGTGGTACTCAACACTGATTACTGTCAGTCCTTCTTCACTTGAATTAAGGTTATAATAATTTAATTGTAAAGTACAACCACCTCAGAATTGGACTTTAGCAGCTCTTTTTACTTTTTCTTTTACTTTTTAAGGTTAAATACATGTTTAAAATCATAAGATAAAGTTTAATAGCTTTTTTTTTTTTAATTAAATCTTTGCATAGTCATGACAGGAAACACTGGCATCTAACAATGCATTAAAGAATAATAATAATAATAATATACATAAACCAAAATAGGAAATGAAGCAGTTATCGAATAAGCATGTGTCCTATTCTGTGTCCTCAACTCCTGAAACATTGGTGTCTCATATTTTAAATATGTATGTGTGAAAATATTAAGATGCAACTCCCTTTGTAATCATTAAAATTTTCATAATTAACTGTGATTTAATTCCACATTTTTTTCTAAGTAACTGTAATAGATTACAGTTACATTCATTTCATAATTAAATTACGTAATTTAGTTACTCCTGTTTGCTGGGGAACACACCATCCAGAAGCGGTGCACTCATGGGGGTAGGGATAATATGATCCGAGAATGAAACTACACTCGTGATATAAAACACACAGGTCTGTTAAGAACAATACTTTTAATATAGACCGATTATTATTAGTATCATGTGTAAAATTACTGATTAACATGGCGGATAAAAGCAGCTTGTTTATAAATACTTGTTTATATATATATATATATATATATATATTTATACCAACATTATATTACTACAGAGCTCAGGTAATTTTTCAAAATTGTGGTTTGCCAGTTTCAATTCTCATATATGGCACACTGCCTTTGTCTTGTCCTCACTCAGTTTAAAGTGCTCCCACACAGCTGAGGTCTTCAGCATTTTTGTCTTCTCTTCCAGATGAACTTTATCATGACGTTCATGATTTTCCACTGTAATGCTTATAACGCAGCTCTTTGGAATGTAATACAAATGCATAATTTTAATGAGCTGAGGTTTCAGAAGCTATATTAGAAGAGGTCGAAGGATTTGCAGATATGAAGAAACATTTACTCTGAGTGGGTGTAGGGGATTCTTGATCCTTGATTTCAGTATTGTTTGTTGACTCTGGAAAGAGCCCTAGGAGTATTTTGTGTGTGTGTGTGTGTGTGTGTGTGTGGTTTGTTCATATGATGATGATGTGTATATTTTACAATTTTCTGTAGGGTGTGTTTGATAAAAACAATATAAAATAAAATCTAAAAATAAATAAAAACGTTCTCTTATAATGGCAACATAAATTCATCATAAACTTTGAGTTGTTAAACCGTCAAATGTTTTGTAAATATCTAGAGTTGTTCCGATTCCGATACTAGTATCGGAAATATCTCCGATACCACAACAAATTCTGGCATTGGCCTGGACATTGGAGTACATGAACCCATATACCGATCCGATACCATTTTCAAGACCTAGTTATGAACGCTAGCTTTGCCTAACCGCTGCACGGTTCTTCTTCGCTGCTCAGAATGCATTGCAAACACAGGACGATGTGCTGTAATGCCACAAGCAACCCCTGTTTAGAGCAGCGAAGAAGAAATGAAAACGCGTTAGCAGCACTGATCTATATATGACTGGATCGCTCATCGCGTTCTAAACTGCCAACAGACAGTGAAGCCGCTTCTATATTACAGATCAGTGGTTAGCAGTATGTCCGCTGTTTAGCAGTATTTCAGACTGGACCAACCAGACAGTAAAACGGCGACTAGGGATGCCACAAGTACTGGCACTTCACTACCAAGACGGTGCTGAAAATTTTAAAATGTGATGATACCAGCGTCTCTGTAGAACCGGTAGTAAGTTTGAGTATATTCGTTACCCGCAGCTGCGTTCAGTCGCTTCCGTGTTAGTCTAAGCGCAGGGCTCCAGACTGTAGCCGAATATATATACTAGTGTCTGTGAATATTAAACTGCAAAATACTATTTAAATATTACTCCTGCAAAGTCTACATCTCTGTGGGAGACGGGCGCAGATGCACGGGAGCTCGCTGTTTTGTGGCTTCTGCCGTGTGTCACTATATGAGGACATGAACGCATAAACCGTCACTTCATGAGAATTTAACGTTTCATTTGAGAAAACTGTCATATCATAAACACAGACACTCAAAGATCTTCATAGCGAGTAAATTGACGATATATTAAGCTACTGTTGTAGCCTACAGTAGATTTAGCTACGTCTCTATGTAGTAATAATACGTCTCTATTAATAATAATAATTATGCCTAGACGGTTGCTTGTTTTTTTACTTGTTTTGTTGTAAAGAGATTATCTGATTAATATAGAATTTTTTATATTCCTAGACTTATTTGTTGCAGTTTTTTATACACTAATATTGTAAAACTAAAATACTAAAATACCTTTTTTAGTTTGCGGTGTTAGATTTTTGGCTGCATTTGAAGTTCTTTTTCGCTTAAGAAATTAAATAATATTACTGTCAAATTCATGTCAGATAATAAAAATACTGTAATAAATACAGTAGTTAACCATGTATTTGTTCATGTTTTATCAAGGGATAAGTCTGGAGCACACCATAAAATAATTCTAGAAATTTACACAGGGCTAGTAGTATATACAGCTGTATATACAGATACACACCCAGGTATCGGATCAGTACTCGGTATCGGCCGATACCCTGAGCCCAGGTATCGGAATCGGTATCGGGAAGAGAAAAAGGGTATCGGAACATCTCTATAAATATCTGTATAAGTATTTATTACATAATGTGTCATTTATTTTTTACTGCATAAATAATTATTTTAATATTTACTGTAACACAGATGTATTTTTCAGGTTTTAGTAGTACTTATATTCCACAGGTTTTCAAACGTTATTGCCTACATGCATGGTTGAATCATTAATCAAGTGATCAATATAAATGTTTTGATGGCCCACCTTTAGCATGCGACTCCTTTTATAAGAGACGGCTCAGTTCATGTCAAGACCTGGATATCACTCGTCATCATGGATCTGAACATTAGCCCCTGTTGGAAACAGCTCCTTCTGTTCTCTCTCCTTCTTGTCTGTGTCAATGGACAAATGTCAGGGCCGTAAGTAGTGCTTCTATAAAAATTTTATATATAAAATAATATATAAATAAAAAAGAGTCAACTAGATCAACACATTAACTTTGATGTCTTGCGATAAAATCCATTTCAGAAAAAAAAATCATACTACTTAAAATGATTGAATGCCTTATCATATCTTTACAGATCTTTCACAGTGACGTTTCCTGCAGTGATCGAGTCAGGATCTGAGGCCAGACTGTGTGCAAGTGTTCTCAAGCCCAATGAAAGCCTTGTCATGAACATTTATCTGGTTGATGGTGATCAGAGCACTTTACTGCTGCAGGAGAAAGCTGAGGAAGAGTTTCACCGCTGCTTTAACTTCAAGGTCTGCCATCAGCACATTACAATAAATATATTTGTTTCATCATAATTAATCTAGTTTTTTGAGATGGTCTGTTTACAGAGGTTGTGAATACATGATAATATTTCTCATCAGGCTCCTCTGATAGAAGCAGAATCTGTGCAGAAAATGAAGGTAGAACTTCAAGGAGAGTCTTTAAAGATGTCTGAAGACAGAAAAGTCATGTTCAGATCTTACCATCCTCTGACCTTTATCCAGACTGATAAACCCATCTATATTCCAGGACAGACAGGTGAGCTGTGAATTGTTCAAAGTTTTAAAAAAGGTGAATGCTGATGTTGACAAAGTGTCAAATGTGTAGTGTAAAACGATGCAGTGCTTATAAAAAAAAAAGGTGCCCAATCGCGTGCCTCTTTATTTTCGAGCTTCGGACAGTCACTGATATACCGTGCATTGTATAAACAGTCGTTTTAGCTTTTGAGATAAAAAATGTCAAATGGTGTTTGAAAACACACAGGAAGAGTATGTTTTGTTCTTATCTTTTTAGTCACCATAAACGTCCATCCAGGAAAACATAGTACAGTCTGCAATAAAACGAGGATGTGCAGAGCGGGAGCCGTTGTGTAAACAGGTCGTCATGCTAGTGTATTCATGCAGTCAATGACACTGACTCCACAAAAAGGCAAATAGAACATTAAACTCAGGACTTAGAAATGCACAGTGTGAAACGTAAGATAATGAATATAATCTTGAGTGAATCATGAGCATCGAAACATTTTAAGCAAGATAAACCAAGATTCAATTCAGGACAAACTGGATTGTGCAATCAGGATTAGCAGATCTGAAATATTGGTTATCACAATAAAAAACATTATAATTATGTTTGTCACACATTTTTGTTTTCACAGTGAATTTTAGAGTTGTTACCATGGATAAAAACTTTTCACCGCTTGATCAGAAGGTCGTGTTTTATTTATCTCATATTTTTAAATATGTTCAACACACAAACATGTTGGCTTTTAGTCATGTAAATTCTACAAATTATTTAATTACACTTTGCTTTTCTTACAGTATAGTACAGTGATACTTGAGGTAAGAACACAAAACCTCCTTCTGTATTCATGACAAGCACAATACTGACTTTTATTTTTGCAGTTATTGTGTTTTCCGTAATTATCAATGTTGCAGAGTATTTTAACACTGTTGTGGGTTGTTTTTCTTTTTTGCGGGTTTAAGTGACACCAATACCTGACATAAAATACAAATATTTTGGCATGTGAATTTAACCCAGCCAAAAAAAAATATTTTATTTTATTTTTAAAAAATTATAATAATAATTTTAGTTTTATTGTGAAAACATAGCAACCCTGGTAATTATGTATTTTTTATTTTTTGGGCAGAATATGTGTACTTGGCTGTTACTAACTTCACTTTGTGTTTGGTATTAAATAGGACAGTAAAGGTAACAGAATTGGTCAATGGACAAATGTTTCTTCAACAAGGTGGATTCTGCAGCGTTCTTATGAATTAAACCCGGAAGGCTGTCAAGGCATGTACAAACTGAAGGCTTACATTGGTGACAGGATGATCTCCCATGATTTTGAGGTGAAAAAATATGGTAAGTCATAACAAATTATTTGCAGTATTTGCATGGGACAAATAATAGCGACTAATAATAACTATAACTTTCGTCCTCTGTAGTTTTGCCTAAGTTTGAAGTTACTGTGACAGCACCGAAGACAGTGAGTATAGATGATGAGTCAATGGCAGTTGAAGTTTGTGCAAAGTAAGTAGCATCTTTACTTAAACATATTAAAAGCATAAAGTCCATCTTTGACTTGTACATGTTTTACAGATACACATACGGGCAGCCTTTATCTGGTAAATCATGGGTGAAAGTGTGTCGTGATATACACAGTCCAATATGTGTGAATGAAACCACTGAGG
The DNA here is from genome assembly GCF_963082965.1 of Carassius carassius. Taxonomy (NCBI): domain Eukaryota; kingdom Metazoa; phylum Chordata; class Actinopteri; order Cypriniformes; family Cyprinidae; genus Carassius; species Carassius carassius. Next base: position 14,703,195 of record NC_081782.1, read on the forward strand.
TTTGTCAGTGCAGTACCAAAAGTGGCATGTGACATTTATTTCTTAAATCCAGATTATTAAATTACTCTAAGGTATTGTGTTTGTGTTCGTTCATTTCCATTAGATGAAAAGGACAGGCTGTGCCATCCATACCTTAGATCTATCTGCCTTTTTAAACTCTAAATATCATGATCAACTAGAAAATTATCTTCATGTTGAAGCAACAGTGACAGAAGAAGGAACAGGTGAACTATTAATTACTGAAATGAGTTTTAAAATCTGATTTCATTAAAATGCAAGTTTCACACTCACCATCTATTTGTATTTCACAGAGATCACCATGACAAAATCTGAAACTATTTCTCTCACTTATTAAAATCGGCAAATGCACTCTTACTGACCTGCCCAAAACATATGAACATGGATCAGTTATAGAAGGAAAAGTAAGTCTAAAATCAGGTTGTCTCCGTTTAACAGCATTAATTGATATGTACAGAATTATTTATTCCTTCAAAACCTTATTTTTTACAGATCAAACTCTCAAATTTCAAAGGCGCACCAATACAAAACAAAGTGGTTTATCTTTTGGAGGGAACCTGGCCCTCAAAACTGCTCCTAAATCTCACTACAGACAGTGATGGACTGGCCAGCTTCTCTCTTAATACATCTAGTCTTCCTAAAGAAGACATTACTCTGATGGTATGACAGTTGCTGCTCATCCAACAAGTGTTTGATCAGTTAATGTTTTCATTACATGAAAATATTGGCACATTCTTTTTCTTTTTTTCAGGCAAGTGTGTATCCAACATTTCATTATCATGATTACAAAACACCATACTTCTCTACGGACAGAAAAACAGTTAATCTTTTCCGGCCTGCCACTCCATACACCCCATCATTAAGTGAACTGATTATAGAAAATATTGAGCAACCATTAAAGTGTGATGCTGAGTTTACAGTGACCATCAAGTATTATTTTATTGGAGAGACTGCTAAAGACTTCAAAACTGACATTGTCTATATGGTGAGAATGTGCAGTATGTTCATTGATACACTGTTGAAATCATTGTTTGTTAACAGTATTAACTGGCTGCACTGGTCAGTTTGTCATTGGAGTGTCATCTATCTGTCAGGTCTTGTCCAGAGGAGTGATCGTTCATCATGGATATGAGAAGGTTGAAGTCAAGTCTTCTAATGGAGCAGCAAGTGGCACAATGTCATTCAAACTGTCTGTTGGTGCAGATCTAGCTCCTGCAGTGCAGATTCTGGCCTACTGTGTTCTGCCCAGTGAAAATGTTGTTGCTCATAGCACAAAATATGACATTGAAAAGTGTTTCAAAAACAAGGTATACATTTTTTTTTTTAAAGCACCCTGAAAAAAAATCTGCCTATTTACACAATCACGGTCATTCTGATTTAATACTGAAATGACTCACCCTACTGTTGTCATCACAGGTTTCTCTGCAGTTTTCTCCTGCTAGAGCAGTTCCTGGTGAGAAAAACACTCTCCAGCTCTCAGCTCAGCCTGGTTCACTGTGCGGCCTCAGTGCTGTCGATCAGAGCGTCCTGATCCTGAAGCCAGGAAAACGTCTGGATACAGACAAGGTGTAAAGGCTTTACGATGCTATTGTCTACTATGTTCATCATCATTGTTTAAGGGTTTAAATTTTGATGCAAATTAAAGTGCATCCATTTCATCATAAAAAGTACTCCACATGGCTCCAGTGGGTTAACAAAGACGTTCTGAAGTGAATTGATGCATTTGTATAAGAAAAATATCCGTATTTACAACTTTATAAACCATAATTTCTAGCTTCTGCTGTTGTAAATGTGTTCAAAAAAAGAGTGGCGTTTTAGCGGATGATGTAGGTAAACACCAGAATGTGGAAGAACAGAGCAGAGCACAAAACAAAACACCGGTCACGGAATAGAAGATGGAGAATTTCGTTATAGGCCAAGAGATGACTGTTTTTCTTCTGCTATAATTAAAAACTAGACTAGCAGAGAGACTAGAATATTCTGGAATGCCACTCTCTCGTGAACATGTGTACAACAGTTAGTAGACTCTAGAGATGATGGTTATTTATTGTGGATGTGCTCTCATCACAGATCTTCAATATGCTGCCAGTACAATCAGTATCAGATTATCCTTACAGCGTTGAAGATGATGAAGAGGAGTGTCTGGGGTGGCAGGTTGAGAGTCCCCATCAAGCTGACAAAGCCTATGAATCCTTAAAGGTAACAAATGGATTAATATGTGTAACTGCAGTAGATTAGGTGAGTAACTACATGCATAAATATATCAATGCATGTGCTTAAAATGCCTCTTAATCTGAGAGCTACAACTATTTTTTATTTATTTTTTTCTGTTACATGTGATTCATCATTGTTGTTGGATAGAGTGTGGGTCTGAAAATGGCAACAAATCTGGCTGTGCGAGTCTCTCTGTGTCTAATATATGTGGAAACTTATTATTATTCAGGTAATATTTGTTACTGTATATATGTATGAGTTCATTCAGACATACATTTGCTCTCAATAATTTAATATGACTGGAATTCACCATTATTAAGCCCTTTTTCACTGCAAGAGCACATATGTATAACTCTTTATTTGTTTTGTGATAATTGTGACAGTTGTCTGATCTGTAAAATCAGAAGTTTTCAAAATTTGTGACATCAAGGAACTGCTCGAAAGAGCTGCACCACCCAAATTGTAAAGGCCCATTTATTATGTGAGAAAAGTGTAAATGTATGAAGATAACATGTTTAAGTTTAGTTTACTGGCTTTTATATTCTTATTTTACTTATTATTATACTTTTGATTACAAATTACAGTGTATCTGTTTCTACACACTATTTTATGAGGGGCCGTACAAGCCATAATTCATTCTGGGACTCTCACACACATACATTCTCCATTCACATGCATATATTCTTGCTTTCACACACTAACATTCTCTTTTCACATACATAAAATTCTACTCTCTCTCACACACATATATTCTCCTTACACATACATACATTTCTACTCTCACACACATATATTCTCCTTTTACATACATATATTTTTACCTTTTTTGGTATCCATTATTTCCTGTTTAAGCAGGAAGTCACTCTCAGACCAGGAAATACATGTGCAAGACTCAGCTCTTCCTCACAATTTTACAGTTGTGCTATTCAAAGTCTTCCTGTTTTCTTTTCAAGTACATATTTTAAGTTTTTAACTTTAACTTTAAATGTGTTCTACAGATCTGTGTATAAGTGTTAAGACACTGATGGTATTAACAGGGCTTTAGGCTAAGGAAATGTACTACTGGTCCGGTTTGGTCAGTGGTTTGAATTTCTTTACTTGCCCTGACACAATTTTCACAGTACTTGCCACAATCAATCAATCAATCAATCAATCAATAAATTAGAATTATTGTTTTCATTGTTGACTCCAACATTGTATTGTAATAAATAATAACCATTTTGCACAGATAGGTACAATAGTTCAAAGATAAAACTGAAATGAACCATGCTTTTTCAGGTCTTTCAGGTAGGTCTAACTATTCCAGTTAAGGATGCACTGATCAGGATTTTATTTATTTTACAATCAAATGAGCCGATTCTCATTCTTGTTGCCAATTTATTCTTTTTTTTCTTTTTTTACATTTATTAAATGTTTATTTTGCTCTGTTACTGGCCAAACTAACCTTGAAAAAACTAACAAACAAAAATATATGCAACATGAAGCAAGTGCACAAAACAAAAACATCAGATGGGCTGAATGAATATTTTATTATTACTATTTATTATTATTAGTTTTATTACCTTAATTATATGTGTTTCTGCACTATGTTTGTACTTTCTGTACTGGAAGCTCCTGATAAAATTTATTCTGTGTGTAAACACTTGGCAATAAAGCTCTTTCTGATTCTGATGAAAATGCAAATTCAATCTCTGACAGCGGGTGTTGCTTATAGAACACTAGTCTAGCACTGAGTTATTGCTGCATGCAGAGCTGCGCTAATTAACACTCCTTTAATGTGTATTTAACAAATAAGAGGTGTATTGTATTTAAGAGTAAAAAGAAAATGCCATCGAAACTTTTCTGAAGACAGTCAGTTCTCCTCAGAAATACATCCATATTAACCTCACCCTAATTACATAATTATGATTTGAAATAATATAAAGATATCACTGTCCCTAACTTGCAACCTCCCATTTAATTCACTTCCTAAATTAAGTGAAAAAATAATTAAAAAAATAAAACACTTGGACGCTTAATTATAATAAGTCTATCTGGTAACACGACTGAGGCTGAGCCCGTGTCCTCAATCACAATTCGCTCAAAGGACGAGGCCATGTAACAATGATAATATTTATTTATTTATTTATTTATTTATTTATTTATTTTTAAACCCAGATAGCTTGCTGAAATACTTCTGCGGCTGCCTCATCTACCTCAGCCATGCTGATCAAGACCTGTCCCGGTGACCCTGTTTCAACTAAACGTATTCCGTTTCATCTAAACGCCTTACGTTTCCACGATACTCCTTCTGTTTCCACTATACTCTCTCTGTTTCCACTATACTCTCTCTCTCGCATATACAAATTCTTCTCTTACATACATACATTATATACATGTATGTGTGCATATGTATGTATGTGAAAGGAGAATTTATGTGTGTGTGAGAGTAGAAATATATGTATGTGTAAGGAGAATGTATGTGTGTGAATGCAAGAATATATGTATTTGTACGGAGAATGTATGTGTGTGAATCCAAGAATATATAAATGTGAAAGGAGAATGTAAGTGTGTGAATGCAATTGGACTATAACCTAAGTATAAGTCGCATCAGTCCAAAAATACGTCATTACGAGGGAAAAAAACATATAAGTCGCACTGGACTATAAGCCGCATTTATTTATAACCAAGAACCAAGAGAAAAAAATTACCGTCTACAGTCGCGAGAGGGCGCTCTATGCTGCTCAGTGTAGATTACAGGAGCACTGGGCAGCATAGAGCGCCCTCTCGCGACTGTAGACAGTAATGTTTTCTCTTGGTTCATTTCTCTTGGTTCATGTCAAATTAATTTTGATAAATAAGTCACACCTGACAATAAGTCGCATGACCAGCCAAACTATGAAAAAAAGTGTGAATTATAGTCCAGAAAATGCAGTATGTGAAAGGAGAATGTAAGTGTGAGAGTGCCAGAATGAATTATGGCTTGGATGGCCCCTCATACTATTTGATATGTTAGAATACAAACATAGTTTTTTTCTTTTTTTTACACTTTTTTCATTTACATTTTTGTTCGATTCAACTTCTTTATGTATAAATTATTAATAGACCCCATGATTTAAAAAAGCAGATTTACAGTATAAACAATAAAAGGGAAAATGGTGTCATTGTAAAATAACATATTGTAGGGTTTAATGTTGTGAACACAGAATATAGTTTAGATATTTCAGAAAGTATATAATGTGATTGCTACATGTCCTGATTTAAGTGTCACATCTTTACCTGTGCTTTATTTCAGTTGATAATTCTGAAATGGATTGGAATATGAATGAGGGAGACTCTTCAGTTGAAGTGACAGTTCGTACTGTCTTTCCTGAAACATGGATTTGGCAACTTGCTTCAATTGGGTTAGTGACAATATTGTCAACTGTCAACATAATTTAATATCATATTAAAACCCACAATAACTGTAATGCTTCTCTTGGCACTGCACATCCAATGAGTTTTTGTTACACTGTAAAAAATGTAATGAGCTAATTACTTTAAAAAATTTAAGGTAACAATGTTACACATAATATTTTTAAGTATTTTTTCAGACTTTGATTTTTTTTAATGGAATCTAACTGAATAAATAATTTGAAATCTCCTAAATTAATTAATCTATGACACAATGAATTTAATACAGTTAGGGAAATGTTTTCATTTATTTTAAGTTTATTCTGAAAAAAAGTCTGTGATTTTGAGTGAGGTCTGTTTGTATTTTGTTATTTTATACATTTACAATACTGCATACAGCAAAACAGCTCAAGCAGGAAAATACTTGAGAAATACTGGAAAAGTACTGCACTAGCACTAGCAAAGCTACTGCTCATTAAACAAGGATTGATGTCTTAGAGGAGTATTATCCATAACCATAAGCTCTACTCTTCTGCACAGTGGTAACGATTGCACTGTGCAATGGAAACTTCAATGTAACAGAAACTCTTACAATTGTCAAACATAACTGAACATTAAACAATAATAGATCCTTCCCTTCACTCAAAAACATAAAATAGCATTTAATTTCTAAATTTACTCTCCATATCCAGCCATATGCAAAGCATGCTGGGAACTAACAATCACCTAATTGAGCTAATTCTCTTAAAATAAATAAATGTATGTATTTAGCAGACGCTTTTATCCAAACCGACTTACAGTGCACAAATAGGTAGGTTTTATTAGTAAAAAGTCTTCAACATTTTCTATACAACACTGAATCACAATTTCTTTAATGAAATCCATTTTTTTAAATTATCACCTTAATTTTTTTTAATGAAAATTACAAGACCGATGATTAATTTTTTACAGTCTAAGAATATATAAATTCACGTGTAAACGAATGTGTGAATTGGACTGTTTCAGATTCATATAAACAGAACTTTCATTAGATTCATTCAGATTGATGAAAATTAGACAAACTAGAGACCTACTGTGAATCAGATTACCAGTGTTTTATATATGTGCTGAATTTTGTAAAAGCAAAACAGCATATTAAAAGGCCAATCAAATACTCGTGTAATATCAACACAGAGACTCTGGATCAGCTCAGGTTCCTGTGACAGTTCCTGACACCATCACCTCTTGGGAGACGGAGGCCTTCTGTCTGTCCTCCGAAGGTCTGGGTCTGGCTCCTCCTGCTCAGCTGACAGTTTTCCAGCCCTTCTTCCTGGAGCTCTCTCTGCCTTACTCCATCATCCGTGGGGAGATCTTTGAGCTGAAGGCTACTGTCTTTAACTATCTGTCCAAGTGCATCATGGTGAGACTTCAGACTCAGTCTTATCCAATCATATCAAATATGCCACTAATCATGTGTGTTTGATTGACAGGTTAAAGTGACTCCAGCTCCTTCCTCAGACTACACTCTCAAAGCCTCCTCTGAGGAACAGTATTCATCCTGTCTGTGTGCTAATGGAAGAAAAACCTTTAAATGGATCCTCACTCCTTCTGTTCTTGGTGAGTTTTCCAGTCTGAATCATTGTTTCTCGGTGTTTGTGTATGTTTGTATCTTCACACCATGTCTTGTGTTGTAGGAGTCTTGAATATTACAGTCAGTGCAGAGGCTGAGTCGTCCCAGACTGTGTGTGACAATGAGATTGTGAGCGTGCCAGAGAGAGGACGCATTGACACAGTCACACGAAGTCTGCTTGTACAGGTCAGCCCACGTCAAACAGCTCTCAGACGTCATTTCTTCATGATCCTAATGCTGCTCATGTCAGTATGATGTGTCGATGTTACTGTTTTATGCTGCAGGCTGAAGGAACTGAGAAGACAGAGACCTACAGCTGGTTACTGTGTCCAAAGGGTTTGTCTGCAGACAATATTTAGCATTATAGTGTTTCTCTGCTGATCACTGATATGTGTTTCTGTCTCTCTGGTTCATAGGCGACAGTCTCACAGAGGAAGTGGATCTGAATCTTCCTAAAGATGTTATAGAGGGATCAGCCAGATCTACTGTTTCAGTCATTGGTAACATTGACATACACAAGCAGAAATTATATGTTGGTGTTTGGGTTTTCAAAATGTAATAAGTTTCATTGGTGTTTGGTTTGTAGGGGACATATTGGGTCGTGCACTGACAAATCTTCACAGATTACTACAAATGCCGTACGGCTGTGGAGAACAAAACATGGCTATTCTTTCTCCCAATATTTACATTCTGCAGTATCTGGAAAACACAGAGCAGCTCACTTCAGCCATCAGAGACAGAGCCACTGGCTTCCTTAAGAGTGGTGAGAGAAATTAGTCAGGTCAAGAAAATAAGTCTAGACACTTTTGACGTCAGACACACTTAATCAACCTAAACATTTAATCACTATCAAACTTAACAGGATACCAGAGACAACTGAACTACAGACATACTAGTGGTGGATACAGCACATTTGGACATGGAGATGAGAATACATGGTAAATATTTGTAACCTTTTACTCTCACTTTTTTCTAAATAGTTACAAAGTTAAAATAGTAAGCAGATAGGTGGTATTTATTTTTAATATTTTATGTACAGATTTAATCAACTCAAACAACTAATGATATTATTTAATTTAAAACTTTAAACCACCAGGTTGACTGCCTTTGTCCTGAGGTCTTTTGGCAAAGCACAGAAATACATTTTTATTGATCCACAAATTACTCAGAGTGCAAAGAAATGGTTAATAAGCAGACGGGATTCAGACGGCTGTTTTATCCAACAGGGAAGACTGTTCCACAACAGAATGAAGGTGTGCTATTGGTCACTAAACATTATCACAGAAACAATCTATATGTAACAAAAATTTTTTATTTAATGTTCCTCTAATATAAAATTGCAGGGTGGAGTGAATGATGATGTGACTATCACAGCCTACATTACTGCATCACTACTTGAACTAGAAACTCCAGTCACAGTAAGTTCATCTACAGGAAACACAGTATAATCTCATAGTAAAATTACTCACAGCTGCTGTTTCTCTGTTTTTGTCTCAGGACCCTGTCGTCAGTAAAGGTTTGTCCTGCTTGAAGTCCGTCATTGAGGATGTCAAAAACACTTACACCACTGCTCTACTCGCCTACACCTTCAGTCTGGCTAAAGACACAGACACTCGACAGCAGCTTTTCAAGAAACTGGAGGATGTTGCTATTTCAGAGGGTAAGAGATTTGTTATATCTGTGTGTGTGTGTGTGTGTGTGTGTGTGTGTGTGTGTGTGTGTGTGTGAACATTTTTTTCTTTTTTTTTTTTTGAGTTACCATGTCTCTTTTGTCCATGTGTCCTAAAGGGTCTCGTCTCCACTGGTCTCAGTCTGCATCTGCTGATGACTCTGATTCTCTGGCAGTGGAGATCAGCTCATATGTGCTGCTAGCTGTTCTCTCTGCTGATTCACTCACTACAGCTGATCTGGGCTTTGCTAACAGGATTGTCAGCTGGCTTGTGAAGCAGCAGAATGCCTATGGAGGATTCTCCTCCACACAGGTGACTCAAGCTACTCAAATCAAACACATGATTGCTGAATAATGGGTAAAAGACACATTACTGAACACATTTATTTCTCAGGACACAGTGGTGGCTCTTCAGGCTCTGTCTTTGTACGCTACCAAAGTGTTCAGCTCTGACGGCTCCAGCACAGTGACTGTACAGTCAGCAGCAGACACTCACCACTTTGATGTCAATCAGGACAACAAGTTACTGTACCAGGAGAAGCAGCTGCAGGACGTCCCAGCCAAATACAGCATTGAAGTGAAGGGCTCAGCCTGTGTGTCTGTGCAGGTCTGTAGTATATTCAGCTTCATTGACTCAATCTCTCTCTTTTCTTTCTTAGCATTTTGCTGCTGTTCTGTTGTGATATGATTCTTTTTTTTTTTTGTTCATGTTGACTCTCTCAGGTCGCTCAGTTCTACAACATCCCCACTCCTACTGAAGCTAAAACACTAAGCATTGATGCAAAGATTGAGGGAGATTCCAAAGCACTGGGACAAAATTTCCTTTTGAACTTCACTGTCAAGTAAAAACAGATTTAGATTTTTTTATAGCTACTGTTTCTTTTATTATATATAGATACCTCTTTATTTAATGCCAAAAAATGTGACACTCTTAGTTGTAAAATTCTAGAATTGCTTGGATAAAATTTAAATCATAATAAGCATTAAATCAGGGCAGTACATTTATCTTTTTTAAGATATCATGGTCCCCAGGAGACGACTAACATGCTCATTGTGGATATTAAACTTTTATCAGGATTCACAGCTGACACATCATCGGTAAGTTTAGGTGTATAAAGTTATTGTGCATTAAGAAGACACACATTTTTTTACACATTTTTACTACTGTTTTTTTTTTTCATGTTAGCTTTACTTTGCAAAAACTGAAAAAACACCTTGTCATCATCAGCATTTTTTCATATTAGTAATTCTATTTTCCCTATAGCTTACAACGTCAATTAGTTCGGCAGTCCTTGCTCAGAACTATGTGGAGCGGGTTGACACAAAAGAAGACCATGTCATAGTTTATTTAACAGAGGTAAGTAAATAATAACATTTATATAATTAACATGTATTCAATAATTTCCATGACTGGTACTGTATATATGTATTTTTTGTTTATCCTCCTGCAGATTCGAAAACATATTTCTATGAATTACAAGATGCAAATGAAACAGGTTCTTCCAGTGAAGAATCTCAAGCCAGCAGTGGTCAAAGTGTATGATTACTACCAAACAAGTAAGATTTTATTTTAACATTCAGAAAAATGTAAAGGTGATGGTGTGCAGTTTAATGCAATTTTTATTAGATAAATAACAAAACGTATAATTCACAAACTTTTTGTTTTTATTAATATTTTATCTTGTTTTTTGTATGTTGTTGACACAAAGCCATGCTGTATTTTTTTGCCATCAATTGGCATCCTCAATTAATTAATCATATTACTCACTATTGTCTAATTAAAGGTCATAGTAACCACTAACAAATGTTACAACTATTTTCATGATGGATGTATTGCATTTTCTAGTAGATATATCTAGTAGTATATATATATATAAACGCATACATATAGAGTCGGGTCCATATATATTTGGACACTGACACAATTTTCTTAATTTTTGCTCTGTATGCTATCAGAATAGAACTAAAATGAAACAATCAAGATTTTATTGAAGTGCAGACTTTGAGCTTTCAATCAAGGGATTGAACAAAAATATCAAATGCTTAGGAATTACAACCATTTTAATACACAAATGTAATTGGACAAACAAATATAATCATAAATAAAATGTAAAAAAAAAAAAATATATATATATATTTTGTTGAGAATCCTTTGCTTAAAGGTACAGGTTGTAGGACCTGCCATGAGAGGGCGCAATATCAAAACCATAACAATCGCGTGGAATGATGGAATGTGTTGTTTTCTATCAAGCCGCTGACGGCCATCAATCAGACGGAAAGATAAATCATGGATTTAACGCGAGTTCAACGATTTGCGTGAGTAGATTACATACAAAGTCAGTGCAAAGACGCGATCAGACGATGGATCAGACGCGTCCTCGCGTGGGTCTAGAGATGCGATACCCTGCGTTTGGCATATATGCCCCATAAAACTAATCTTGTTGATCGTTATAATTGCATATGTTTTGTGTAAAGATACGAATCAAAACAACTCACCTGTCGAGTAAAACACAAGCGAGATCGGCATCTCTTTCTAGTTGAAGTTTGTCGCGAAGCTACTTCCACATTTGTCCACGAAAACAGTTGTCATGTGGTTTCTAAAGGCGGTAAAGGCGGTAACAAAGGGTAACTAACGTCATTGACAGGTGACTTCACTGTCCCGTGTCACTGTTCAGAATGGGAATTTTCTCATGATTTACAAGTAGTTGAAAACATTAGAGATATTATTGATAACTTCAGTTGGTATTTGTTTGTGGGTCTTTATGCCTTTAGTTTTGTCTTCAGCAAGTGAAAGGCATGCTTGATTGGGTTGACATTAGGAGATTTACTTGGCCATTGCAGAATATTTCACTTTTTTACCTTAAAAAACTCCTGGGATGCATTTGCTGTATGTTTTGGATCATCATCCATTTGTTCTATGAATGTCACAGTGTCTGGTCTGTCTATCCCTGGGTGTCCACTAGTGGTCTCACTTCCCCATATAGTCACCCCACTGCAGGTACTACATTTCCCACAAGCCTTTGTCTGGATTCATCACTGTTAATTGCACACCTGTTAATTGCACTCAGCTGTTCCCACTTTCATCGTTTTCACCTGTCCATATATACCCTTGTCTGTTTCTATCATTTTCATGGAGTCCTTGGTCTATGGCTACGTTCACACTGCAGGGCTTAATGCTCAATTCCGTTTTTTTTTTTAAAAATTCGATTTTTCTGCAAGGCCGTTCACATTTCCAATTAAATGCGACCTTTTGTGATCTCCTTTGTGAACGTGAAATGACCCAGAAGTGATCCGCATGCACAGAAGAGTACTCAACGGCCAACGACGTCACTCGTTGTTTGCGGAAGTAGCTAAACATGGTTGTCATAACAACAGTGTAGTCAACAACGGAGCTCGTTTAGCAATATTAAAGTTATTTAAGCAGCATCGTCCGCCATGGTTGTTGTTTATCTTCTCATTCCCGCCTACTTCAACGCAGGATTATGACGTTTGTAGTGTATCAATGACGTACGGGTCGGATACATGTGACCTGGCCGTTCAGACTGAGGTCACATTTCAAAAGATCGGATTCGTATCGGATTTAGGACCACATACCCAAGTGGCCTGGGTCGCATTTGAAAAGATCGGATCTGTGTCGTTCAGACTGTCATGAAAAGATCAGATACAGGTCGCATAGGGGCAAAAAAATCGGAATTGGGTCGTTTCAGCCTGCAGTGTGAACGTAGCCTAAGTCACCCTGCTTTTCCGTGTTCCTATTGTTTATCGTGTTTCTTGTTTTGGACTGCTTTTCTGGATATTGACCTTTTGCCTGACTGGATTTTGATTCTTGGATTCCCCTAATAAAACACTGCATCTGGATCTCTCTGTTTGTGTTTGCGTTCGTGACAATGAAGCACTGCCCAATCAACTTTGCTGCATTTGTCTAAATCTGGGCAGACAGTATATCCCTTTACACTTTAGTATTCTTCTGGCTGCTTCTGTCCTCTTCGTGCATGCTCATGCCAGCACACTGCTCCACTATGTTTCACTGATGATGTTGTTTGCTTTGGATCATGAGCTGTTCCAAGCCTTCTCCATTCTTTTTTCTTCCTGTTATTCTGGTACAAGTTAATAGTTCTTAATTTCAGCCGTCCAAAGGATGATTTTCGAGAAGTTGGGATTTTTTTTGGAAGGGTTTTTTTTTTTTTTTTGACAAGTCTAATTCTGGCCTTGTTTGCACCTTGTGGTTAGCCCGCTGTATTTTTATCTGGTGAAGTCTTCTCTTAAACATGTACCAAACTGTTGATTTGGCCTCTCTCTGGTGGATTTGTTTTGTTTTTGCAGCCTGACAATTGTCTGTCTCACCTGCATGGGGAGCTATTTGTCTGCATGATGGAAAGGCAAATGGCACACTTAAAATCATTTACAGACCTTTTTCCTGGTTAACTGATGTATAAATAACTAAGAAATAGTCCACATCTGTCTGTGAAATAGCTTTTGAGTAAACTGTCCAATTACTTAAGCTCCCTTGTAAAAAAAAGGAGGAGGTACATATTAAAGAGCTGTAATTACTTAACCTTTACTTCACTTTACTTTCACTACAGTTGTGATGAGAATACCCTCAAATTAAAGCACAGGGAGTACACTTTAAGCCCACATTTGTTATATAACTGTAACTTGAATATGTTTTGGTCAACAGCTAGAATAATAAAAATTGTGCCTGTGTACAAAATATTTATGGACCTGACTGTTTCTACATACATACACTATGTTCAATGAAAAAATGTTACAACTATGCATGTAAAGATTTGCTTTACTACAGTGAGCAACTGTACAATGAACCAGACCAGAGCCTTCTATTAACTTGTGTCTTGATATTACCTTCTTTCTTTAGGTGATCAGTCGGAGACCGAGTACTCTTTCAACCAAGTGTGTAACTTTGGGTCTACCATTGGGGGGTTTAAACTCGCAGCATATTTATTAATTTATGTATTTCTTGAATAATTTTCTTGTGTAAAAGGTACCGTTCCTGTATAAGAAATACATTGTGATACTTTTACTGATTTAGGCTACTTAACATAAACGCAGCTATTCACTTGACTATTTATACCATAACCTGACTGTTTATGGCATGCCTTCCACTGTCAATAAGGTCAAGCATTTCAGTCCTACAGCTCATAGTATAATGACACAGAATACAAAATGTCTTTAATACTGTCTGAGTAGTTATTCTTAGTGGCATTGTTTGATTTCATTTGTAATTTTTATGTATTCTTTTATATGTGTACTCAGTAGCAGCAGCCCACTCACAATTTGTCATTTGTTCTTATATTTTAAAATAACTTGTTTGAACTTATTATGGAAAATAAAGATTTTAAAGATGTTGCATGCATAAGGAGTCTGACAACAGCCTGCACTCCACATAGAGATCTTATCTCACCATCATCGAGTGTTGGTGGGGCAATGAGTGTTGGGTTGGTTGATTCAAGGTCCTGGACCTCTCTTTAGCATTAAGAGACCCCCATTGTGCCAAAAAAACCTTGGTTTTTCAATAAAGCTATAATAATTGAAACATGAAACTATTGAAAATGAAAATTACGTGAAAAGTGTGGTTTCTGTATTAAATTTAGAGCTGCTCACATATTTATTTTAATGTGATTTTACAGCATTGCACATTAGAACCAATCACACGTGATTCTATTGAGTTTATGAACACAATGGCCTATCAGAGGTGCTCAGATTAGTCATTGCGGAAATCTCAGTTTTGTTCAGTGCACGCATCCTAAATTCGAATTCATCATAAGCAACAAAGTGCACGTGTATGAACTATATAAGTTATATAGGACATAAAAGATATTAATTTACAGTGTGGACAGCTTCATTGATTATAATAGGAATTTTGAGTGCTTAAACTCTAGCTAAACTGAAATTAGTAATATTCTTTAATGTGAATGTTCTTTGCTTGCTTTCTCCATAATTTACCTTTGTTAATTAAAGATATTTTGTTTTCACCATAGAATGTTTGTATTGAGTTATGATCACTTTAAATAAAAAATCAGTTGTATTAAATATTTAAAAATAAATTACAAAGTTTAAAAAATTACCTTCTATTAAATAAATCAAATCAATAATTGAAATGATTGTTAATAGCTGACAAATCATTTGCACTAGATCTTCTGGAAAGCTTATTGCTTACATAAAGCAACATTAGCTCAATCAAATTCTCTGATTGGGCCTGTCCAAATACCCACACTTATGATCCGCTCTTTAACTTAGCTACAAGAATACTTTTTGTATACACCAATAACAGCTTTATTAAACAATTCTTCTCCTGCAAATTACATATTCCAACATTATCAAAGAGTACCATGACACATGCACATGCAATTCCGGTTGTGGCTAGAAAGTGATACAGCTGAAACAGGAAGCTAACAATAAATTAAATTTTCAACCCCAATAATTAATATGCTACTATTTCATTATATTTTTTTAGTCATGATTGTGCAAGAGGTTGCAGGTTTCAAAATAATACAAAATATCCAGGGTTGGAATTAGTTTGCAATTTGGATTTTTATAAGATCCCTTGTTTCCTGATAAATGCCATCTCAACTATTTCTGAAGTGCTTCTTGTTGGAAAACAATCTTACCAGAATGTTTTTCTGTTGAAATTGTGTAGGTCCATGTGTCCATTTGTTTTTTTGTTTTTTTATAAGCTGTTAAATTATTAAGCAGTGACTCATGTAGGTTTTCTTTTTCCGTGTTTTATGTGGTGCGCTGGGCATATATTTTTAATTCCTGATTTGTTCCCTGACATGAGGCTTGTTGCAAAGCAAAAGTAAAATTTTGATGTCCTGTGAAATGTATGTCCCTAGGAATTTGAAGTCCTTAACCCTCTCCACAATTTCTCCATTAATGTAGATGGGGGCAAGGTCAAACTTTTTCCTGCGGAAGTCTACCACCACCTCTTTGGTCTTAGAGGCGTTGAGAGACAGGTTGTTGGTGGAGCACCAGGCGGAGAGTTTTTGGATTTCATCCCTGTAGGCGGACTCATCATTATTGTGAATAAGTCCAACTACAGTGGTGTCATCGGCAAACTTGATAATAGTATTACTTTCATGAAATGGGGTGCAGTTGTGAGTGTATAAAATGTAGAGTAAGGGGCTCAACACACAACCCTGGGGTGCCCAGTCAAAGTTGACACGAACAGAGTTATGGTCATCCGGATGAACAATGTATTGAATGTTTCATGTTAACTCTGAATTATTTTTTTTAAATGGCTGTTTAAATATCAAGAAATGCTCAATATAATAATGCATTTTTACAGACTTCGAATTAAAAAAAACTCTAAATTCTACAGTAAAACCCAGTGAAAGTTGACACAGACAGACTCTTGGGTGTCCTGAAGAATAATTTGTTGAAATTTTTATGTTAATTCTTAAGAAATTAAAAAAATGCATGTAGAAAAAGCAGGAAATAGTCAGTGTTCTGTATTTTAACACTATTTTTCTCCAAAACTACACAGTAAACTTTATATTTTATAATATGCAATATTAATATGCTTTCTTAAATTATTTTTTCTTGTTTTGGGGCACACTTTAATTAAAATCTGCTGAAATATTAGTATTCCTCAGCTTTTTGGCCACTTCATGTATCCGTACCCTAATTTAACAAATAGGCCTTCAAAACATGTCCAAGGTTGGCAACAGTGAGAATAAAAGTTATGCCCTGAGATTTTCCTCTGAAATGCAACTAACACCTCAAAAATGCAGAACATGCCTTTGGTTCCACAGCAACCAAAGACAAATTGTCTGATAACACTAGTTTTATGGCTCAAATGAATGCGGGCAAAGCTAATCTTGCTCAAGTGTCTCTTAAACAGATTCATTTATAGTAAAACCTTTCTTTGAATGAAAACACATATGTCGGGCTTCCACTGAAATTACCCAGAACAATTGGACCAGGAACTCACCCCCCCCCCCCCCCCCCCCAAGACCTGTTAGATTTTATATAGCGCTTTTCTAGGCACTCAAAGCGCTTTACATAGTCTGGGGCTATCTCCTCATCCACCACCAGTGTGCAGCATCCACCTGGATGATGCGACGGCAGCCATAGTGTGCCAGAACGCCCACCACACACCAGCTTACTGGTGGAGAGGAGACAGAGTGATGAAGCCAATCAGTGGATATGGGGATTGTTAGGAGGCCATGATGGTCAGAGGCCAATGGGCGAATTTAGCCAGGATGCCGTGGTCACACCTCTACTCTTTTCGAAAGACATCCTGGGATTTTTAATGACCACAGAGAGTCAGGACCTCGGTTTAACGTCTCATCCGAAGGATGGTGCTTGTTGACAGTATAGTGTCCCCATCACTACACTGGGGCACTAGGACCCACACAGACCACAGGGTGAGCACCCCCTGCTGGCCTCACTAGCACCTCTTCCAGCAACAACCTAGTTTTCTCAGGAGGTCTCCCATCCAGGTACTGACCAGGCTCAACCCTGCTTAGCTTCAGTGGGAAACTGGTCTTGGGCTCCAGGGTGATATGGCTGTTTTCATTTAAACATAATAATAGCCGTAGAAATTTACTTAGTTCAGTGAAATTTGTGTATATAGCCATTACAATGAAACAAAATATTATATCAATTGCCTCTTTTTATTTTCATTTAACATAAAGAGTCCCTTGGCTAGTCAGAAGGACTAGCCGAGTTGACACTGCTTTAGACAGATATATGAGCACTGAATATACTGGATATATGAGTCTCCAAAATCGGCGAAACATATTTTAAAATAGGTGCTGTCTTTATAAGTAAACCACAGATTTGAGTTTTAAACAACTATATTCTTGCCTGAAATACTTTTAAAACTACATTTCATGACACAATAACAGTAATATTTTGAAAATGATCAGAATAAATGGTGGTTGAAATCACAATGCTGCGTGAACTCTACCAATCAGCATGTGTAGTGCCCAAGTCCCGCTCACGAAAGCTCTGGACCTTTGAAAAAGTACTAACTCGCAAGCAGGGACTTTCTGAGGGGCATTTTTTTTTTTACCAGGAAGTTTATTTAGATCCTGGTTCCTGCGGTGGCAACACATCAAGTACCAGCCCATAGTCCCTAGTTCCTGGGTAAAGTTCCAGCAGTGGAAACGCGGCTATATACTTCAGGTCATTGTGTACTGTATGTTGTTACTCTTCTTGTATGTTGTCTTTTTGTATTGTAAACCGTTTTATGCATGCTTATGATAGAACCACTTGTTCATGTAATCTTATGTGTAATCTTACCATGCTTAATATCTATGAATTTGTCTTTTGATGATCTAAACAAAACTCTATATTATATGTTGGTACATAGACAATATATTAGTGTTCTAAGAGTGTTTGCATTAACACTCAATAGAGTTCCATATAAACTTTCAGCCAAAGGACCGTAAAACTAATATCTCCAACCTCCTGGTTGGAATTTCAGCCTTTCTCATTGGACAAGCCCATCCTGAGAGGCGTGAATCTTCTCAGACCTTAAAATGCTTACGCA
Organism: Carassius carassius; assembly: GCF_963082965.1. NCBI lineage: Eukaryota > Metazoa > Chordata > Actinopteri > Cypriniformes > Cyprinidae > Carassius > Carassius carassius. The sequence goes on from NC_081782.1 coordinate 14,721,591, forward strand.
CAGTTCCGCCCATCTTTTTCTTCTTCTGCTAAGTTTTCTCTCTTAGCCTTTTTTTTCACTTTCCACTGGGAAGAAATGATTACCATCAAGTCAGAACATCTTTGGAATTCATCACTCTTCAAACCCAAAAGAACATGATCACAAGTCCAAAAACCTTAAGGCTATCAAGACTTTCATCTGAGGCTGCATCCGGACACTTGTCAACAACCAAGGCAATGCAAGGATCATACATTTAACTAAACTAAACTTTCCCCCTTTTTCCTGACCTTAATTTGTTCATTTGTAAATTCTATGGCTCTAGCTTCTGGTCTCATTTGCGTCCAGCTATTTTTAGATGTACAAAACAGTTTGTTTTGCTGCTTGACATTGACAATTGATGTGTCCTGTCATTTTATTTTAATCTGTTATCTTAATTAAGAACACCTTTTACTGCAGTTTTACCGTTTACTGCACATTGTTATTCTCCTCGTTATTTTCCTATAGCGGCTAATGAAATGGAAGTCTCACCCATAGGCTTACTTCCTACTGAAGAAAAAGTGGATAGGCCCCATTATAAATGGCGATGATGGTTTTACTCAGGTGGTTAACTGACTCTTTCCATGAATGCATTCTCTGTTTTTTCTAATGGCTTCATTCATCCACTTTACTCTCTTTTTGTATTTACGCGTGAGTGTATATACAGGTAATTCTCAATAAATTAGAACGTCATGGAAAAGTTTATTTCTTTCAGTACTTAAAATCAAATAGTGAAACTCATGTATTAAAGTCAGTACACACATACTGAAGTTGTTTAAGTCTTTGGTTCTTTTAATTTTGATGATTTGGGCTCACATTTAACAGAAACCTTAAAAAATCTTAACAAATTAGAATACTTTATAACACCAATAAAACATTTTAGTACATTGTTGTCCTTCTGGAAAGTATGTTAATTTATTGTACATGTACTCAATACTACAGTCGTGGCCAAAAGATTTGAGAATTACATAAATATTAGTTTTCAAAAAGTTTGCTGCTAAATTGCTTTTAGATCTTTGTTTCAGTTGTTTCTGTGATGTACTGAAATATAATTACAAGCACTTCATACGTTTCAAAGGCTTTTATCGACAATTACATGACATTTATGCAAAGAGTCAGTATTTGCAGTGTTGGCCCTTCTTTTTCAGGACCTCTGCAATTCGACTGGGCATGCTCTCAATCAACTTCTGGGCCAAATCCTGACTGATAGCAACCCATTCTTTCATAATCACTTCTTGGAGTTTGTCAGAATTAGTGGGTTTTTGTTTGTCCACCCGCCTCTTGAGGATTGACCACAAGTTCTCAATGGGATTAAGATCTGGGGAGTTTCCAGGCCATGAACCCAAAATTTCAACATTATGGTCCCCGAGCCACTTAGTTATCACTTTTGCCTTATGGCACGGTGCTCCATCGTGCTGGAAAATGCATTGTTCTTCACAAACTGTTGTTGGATTGTTGGAAGAAGTTGCTGTTGGAGGGTGTTTTGGTACCATTCTTTATTCATGGCGTGTTTTTGGGCAGAAATGTGAGTGAGCCCACTCCCTTGGATGAGAAGCAACCCCACACATTAATGGTGTCAGTATGCTTTTGTCACGTACGGTGATACAAGAAACACAGGAGAGATCCAATTGCAGGTGTGAGATTTATTACAAGGGCAAATCCAAAGGGGTAAACAGTCCAGGCAGGGTCAAAACCAGAAAATCCAATAACATCAAAACAAACAAGAACACAAGGGAAGAGCAGACTCTGGGAGGTATCATACATACGACAAGGACTCCGTGACAAAGACTCAGACAGACCGGGTTTAAATACACAGAAGGATAATGGGGAAACAGGAGACAGGTGGGGAACAATCAATTAACTAGAACAAGGAGGAAGGTGACCAAATAAGGGAACAGGAAGTGATGATATGATAGACACCGTGGGAACTGAGGACACCTAGTGGATAACCAAGGGAACACAACCCAGACACTGTGACAGAACCCCCCCTCTACGGAGCGGCTTCCAGACACTCCACGATAGACAAAACAGAGACCAGGAGGGAGGCGGACAGGTGGAGGCTCAGGGGGAGGGACGGAGGGCCAGAAAAGAAAAACCTGGGGAACAGGCACCAGAATGTAAACACAAAACAGGAAGACCAGGAGGGAGGAGGACCGGAGGAGGTTCAGGGGGAGGGACGGAGGGCCAGACTAACAGAAAGGAACGGGGACAGAAGTGAAAAAAAAAAAAAAAAAGGGCAAAAACAACAACATGAAGCCCCCCAGGGCGGAGCAGAAGACCACCACATCCTTGTGGTCGACGCCAGAGTCCTCCAGGGCGGAGCGGAAGACCAACACAACCGTGTAGTCAGGGCAAGCGCCCCCCAGGGCGGAGCAGAAGACCACCATGTCCGTGTGGTCAGAGCGGAAGCCCCCAGGGCGGAGCAGAAGACCACCACGTCCGTGTGGTCAGAGCGGAAGCCCCCCAGGGCGGAGCAGAGGACCACCACGTCCTCGTGGTCGACGCCAGAGTCCCCCAGGGCGGAGCAGAGGACCACCACGTCCTCGTGGTCGACGCCAGAGTCCCCTAGGGCGGAGCAGATGACCACCACGCCCCTGTGGTCGATGCCGGAGTCCAACAGGGCGGAGCAGCAGACCACCCAGTGACTTGACTTGACTCTGAAAGTTCAACGGTGACCCGCCTTGTCTCTGGAAGGTCCCTGGTGACTAGCCCTGACTCTGGAAGGTCAGCGATGAATGGCCCTGACTCTGGAGGGTCAGCGGTGACTGGCCCTGACTCTGGAGGGTCAGCGGTGACTGGCCCTGACTCTGGAGGGTCAGCGGTGACTGGCCCTGACTCTGGAGGGTCAACTGGAAACTGACTCGACTCTGGAGGGTCAACTGAAACCTGACTCGACTCTGGAGGGTCAACTGGAACCTGACTCGACTCTGGAGGGTCAACTAGAACCTGACTCGACTCTGGAGGGTCAACTGGAACCTGACTCAACTCTGGAGGGTCAACTGGAACCTGACTCGACTCTGGAGGGTCAACTGGAACCTGACTGGACTCTGGAGGGTCAACTGGAACCTGACTGGACTCTGGAGGGTCAACTGGAACCTGACTCGACTCTGGAGAGTTCAATGGAACCTGACTCGACTCTGGAAGGTCAACAGGAACTAGCCCTGACTCTGGATGGTCGACGGTGACTAACCCTGACTCAGGAGGGTCCATGAACACCTGACTCGACTCTGGAGGGTCAACCGGGAACTGACTCAACTCTGGAAAGTCAATGGGCCCCTGATCTGACTTTGGACTGCCTGTGGAGACGTGAGACGCCTCGGCTTCGGGCACCGCCTCTGGAAGGGCCTCGGGCACCGCATCGGGAACAGCCTCGGGCACCGCCTCGGCCTCCAGAACAGCAACGGACACTGCCTCGGCATCGGGCACCACCTTGGCCTCTGGAACAGCATCGGGCACCGCCTCGGCCTCCGGAACAGCATCGGGCACCGTCTCGTCATCCGGAACAGCATCGGGCACCGCCTCGGCCTCCGGAACAGCTTCGGTCACCGCCTCGGCCTCCGGAACAGCCACGGTCACCGCCTCGGCCTACGGAACAGCCTCGATCACCGCCTCGGCCTCCGGAACAGCATCGGACACCGCCTCGGCCTCCAGAACAGCATCGGGCACCACCTCGGAAACGGCCTCCGGAACGGCATTGGGCACCGCCTCGGCCTCCGGAACAGCATCGGTCACCGCCTCGGGGACGGCGACGGCCTGCTCGGGAACGTCCTCCTGGATGGCAGCGGCCCGCTCGGGAACGTCCTCCTGGACGGCAGTGGCCCGCTCGGGAACGTTCTCCGGACCTTGAGGAGCGGTAGACGCCTGTCTCCTCCTCCTCCGCCCTCTATGATGGCGAGTCGGTGGCACCTTGTCTGGAGACTCAGGCGTTGAGTCGGCCATCTTGTGCTGTGGCGCTGGGCTGGCGGCCATCTTGTGCTGTGGCTCTAAGCTGCTGGCTATCTTGTGCTGTGGCGCTGGGCTGGCGGCCATCTTGTGCTGTGGCTCTGAGCTGGCGGCCATCTTGTGCTGTGGCTCTGGGTTGGCGGCCATTTTGTGCTGTGGCGCTGGGCTGGCGGCCATCTTCTCTGGAGACTCAGGTGTGGTTGCTGCATCCCACTGAGCACGATGGCGCAGGTAATGGGTAAACCCCCAAAAGTCCAGGATCTCCAACCCCTTCATCTCCCATTGAGGTAAAGGGTCATCCAGGCAATTATTAAATAAGTCTTTCAGTGCCGCGTCATTATACCCTAATCCGACTGCCATTGTCCAAAACAATTGTGCCAGGCCACCCACCTCACTCCCCCTTTGACGAAGGGTGGTTGTTACATCCATAAATATTCCTGTGAGTGCCTGCTCTCTCTCGCTCCTTCCCTCCTTGGCTGTCAATCTCTTAGGCGCCTCCCTTGTCTGCTGATTGGCTCTGGAAGCTGTCCGTCTTCATTAATCAATGTGACACCGACCTATCCAGTGCCAGTAAAGTTTCCACCATCAGATAAAAAGACGTGCAAGGAAGTGAACTGGAGACCTTTTTTGCTTCCTGGGGTTTTGTTATGTTACTTGTTTCTTGATTTGATTTGTTTCTTTGTTTATGCCAAATTTCAATTTGTTTGTTTTAACCATTTTTCTTTTGAACCTTACCTCTTTTTGATTTGCCATTTTGTTTGTTTTTGTCACTTTGTGTCTTGGATGGCGTTGCTCTTTGAACTTTGCTGAGCTTAGGCTCTAGGACATTTACTCCTTACCCAAGAGGAAGGTGGATAGGAAAGATGTCGTGCGACTTCCATTGTGCAACATTTAGGTAACTCGATCTGTTTAGACACCCTAGGTAAGAGGTGAACGCCACCCCCTGTATGTTTGGTTTTTATTAGTTGAGAATAGGGAAGTTTATAGTGCTTGGCGCTGAAGATTTGCTTTCTTTTCTTTAGTAAGGTTAGAGGTTTAAAATAAGTTAGAAGTGCTTTTGTTTTGTTTCTTTCTTTCGGCGTCACTAGCGTCCTCTTTCTCTTGGGTTTATTTGTATTGTTCTTTTGTTTTTGTTTTCTGAGTTGTAAAAATTTGTATATATTGGTTGTCTCTTTAATGATTTATATTCTTTTTGGTAGTTATTTGGGTTTTCACGTTGTACAATAAATCACATTTGTTTGCAACTGGTGTCTCTGCATTGTATCTTGCTGCCTCCATCAGTTTTACAGGTTTACCGCAAAATTTTTGAATGTTACTCCTTTTACCCCTAGACCATTTTTAAGAGGGTCGTAACATTTAATGGGGGCTCGTCCGAGATCAATTAATACCAAAAGAGTATGTTAATTGTGGTAACTTTGTAAATGTGTTGGTGGCAAAGCAATGGACATTGCGTTGTTTGTACTGTGACAGTATAGGATTTTCTCATGTGGTGTAGTAGTGTAATTCTTATTGGTTGGTTATTAATTATGGAAGTGTTTAAGTTGCAAGATTTTGTTACCAGTCCATTTGTACAGCAAATTAATTCATGCAGGAAGCAGGATTTATTGCAGATTGCAGACCATTTTCAGATTGTCGTAAGTAAACCGTCTCTTAAAGAAGAAATAAAACAAATACTGATCTTGCGTTTGAATGAGTTGCAGGTGTTGCCTATGTCAAACGTTGGGGGCAGTGAAACAGGTGGAGATGTTAACGTGGATGGTGTGGCTCTGGCGCAATTCAGTTCTGGGGAGAAGGACAAGCGTAGTGGTGGAGCTGATGCTGACGTGGAGGCCGAGGTCAAAGCCAAGGCTGGCTTACCACCGTTTGAGCCGTTTTCACCCAGTTCTGTTGATTCACGGGATGGATCGCGACTGAAGGTCCGCCTTGCCCGTTTGCATTATGAAGCGCAAGAGAGAGCCCAAGTACGCCAAGCAGAACTGAATTTGCAGTTGGAAGTACGTAAGCTGGAAATTGAGGCTGAGACGCAGGTGAAGCTGAGGCAGCTTGAGCTAGGTGCATCAAATGTTGCTACCAGCTCAGCTGTACAGCCAGTCCCCGCTCAAGTCTCTTCTACTCCTCCGCAGGTTGGTTTAGCCCCAGATGCTTTTGATGTGGGTAAACACATTGCACTTGTTCCTCAATTTAGAGAAACAGAGGTAGATACTTACTTCAGTGCGTTTGAACGCATCGCAACTTCTCTTCATTGGCCTAAGGAGGTTTGGTCTCTGCTTTTACAATGTAGATTGTTTGGTAAAGCGCAAGAGGTTTGTTCTACATTATCATTAGAAGAGAGTCTAAAATATGAGTCTGTGAAGTCTGCTATCCTGCAAGCATATGAGTTGGTTCCGGAAGCTTATAGGCAACGTTTTAGGAAACACAAAAAGAGTCCTACACAAACATTTGTGGAATTTGCTAGGGAGAAGGGAGTGTTGTTTGATAAATGGTGCGCTGCCAGTAAAGTGAGTGATATTGCTAGAGGAATTTAATGGATGCTTATCTGAACGCGTAGTAGTATACCTTAGTGAACAGAAGGTGACCACTTTGTCACATGCAGCGGTACTTGCAGATGAGTTTATTTTAACCCACAAGAATGTATTTGCCTGTACACGTCCTGAAAAGTTACAGATTGACAGTTCGCAATCTCAAACGTCACGTTCCAGATTTAGTCCACCTCATAATAAAGAGAAGCGTGAATGTTTTTACTGTCACAAAAAAGGGCACGTGATCGTGGATTGCTTGGCGTTGAAGCGCAAGCAGCAACCACAACCAAAGAGTGTGGGGTTTGTGAAGGCTCCTAAATCTGCAGTCGCTGTGCATACTGAGGAAAGAATTGATGAGATTTATCGGCCCTTTGTGTCGAAAGGGTTAATCTCACTGAGTGGGATAAGAGAGGACCAGGAAGAAGTAAGAATAGTTAGGGACACTGGTGCCATGCAATCATTTATTTTGGCAGGTAAATTACAGCTGTCTGACAACACTTTTTGTGGCTCTAGCATGATTGTTCAGGGCATTGATATGGGTTGTGTGAAATTCCCGCTTCATCGTTTGCACTTACAAAGCGAGTTGTGTACTGGTTTCGTGAGAGTTGCGGTGTGTCCTTCACTTCCTGTGAAGGGTGTTGATTTTATCCTTGGAAATGACCTGGCAGGTGGAAAGGTAATGCCTGTTATTGAAGTTGTTGATGAAGAGAATTATTGCTGCGCAGAAGGAGGATAAAACTCTTGTGACTTCTTTTAATTCCGCTCTTTCCCTTGATGCGGCTAAGGAAAATAAATTTGCTTATTTTATTGACAATAACTTATTGATGAGAAAGTGGTGTTCTCATGTTGACAAGAATTCAGACTGGAATGTTGTTTATCAAATTGTTGTTCCGTTTTCCTATCGTCAACATGTCTTGTGCTTGGCTCATGATCACCAGCTTGCTGGTCATTTAGGAGTTACGAAGACCTATAATAGGATTTTGAGCCATTTCTTTTGGCCAGGATTAAAAAAAGATGTCACTCATTATTGCCGTACTTGTCATACCTGTCAGATTGTCGGGAAACCGAACCAGAGAATTCCACCTGCTCCTTTGTCTCCTATACCTGCGATTGGAGAACCGTTTGAACATGTGATGGTAGACTGCGTTGGTCCATTACCTAAGACTAAGTCTGGTAACCAATTTTTATTAACCATGATGTGTGTGGCTACCAGATTCCCAGAGGCGATTCCACTACGAAAAATCACTGCGCCAGTCATCATAAAAGCATTGGTGAAGTTCTTTTCCACATTTGGACTTCCAAAAGTAGTGCAAACCGATCAAGGTACAAACTTTTTATCAAAACTTTTTAAACAAGTACTTGAATCACTGGCAATCTCTCACAGAGTCTCAAGTGCATACCATCCGCAGAGTCAGGGTGCACTTGAGCGTTTTCACCAAACTCTTAAATCAATGCTTAAAAAATATAACCAGGACACTGCTAAAGACTGGGATGAGGGGGTTCCCTTAGTTTTATTTGCTGTCAGAGAGACCAGTCAAGAATCTCTTGGTTTTAGCCCAGCCGAACTTGTGTTCGGACACCAAGTTAGAGGTCCACTCAAAATTCTTAAAGAACAGATTTTAGAACCCAAGTTGAGTTCAAACCCTAATGTATTAGATTTTGTATGCACATTTCGAGATCGTCTTCATACTGCTTGGTTGCTAGCTAGAGAATCGCTTGCTAATGCTCAGAAAGACATGAAGAGTAAATACGATAAGCAAGCGGTAGTGCGATCATTTCAACCAGGCGATGAAGTGCTTGTGCTGTTACCTGTCCCAGGATCATCTTTGTCTGCTCGTTTCTTTGGTCCTTATGTTGTGAAAAAGAGAATGAGTGAAACTGATTACATGTTGTACACACCTGATCGAAAACGAAAAACCTGTGTTTGTCACCTAAACATGTTAAAAGCTTATCATACTAGAGAGTCGTCAACCGCAAGTGCTGTGGTACAGACTGCAGGGCCCGCGGTCTCTTCTGTTGCGATAGCTGTGGATTTGGCGCCATCTCCTAGTATCTTGGGTGTGGACACAGATGGTGTGGTGTTTCGCCAGGCTTTTCAGCAGGGTACAAGGTTAGCAAATTCAGAGATTTTAGAAGATCTACGCTCCTATCTTGATCATTTGACTGTGGATCAGAGGATAGACATTGTAACATTACTTTCTGATTTCAAATGTCTGTTTGGTGATGTTCCTACACAAACAAATGTCCTGAAACATGATATTAAGGTGAATGGAGCTCGTCCTATTAAGCAACTTTCTTATCGTGTTAACTCCGTAAAAAGATCTGTTATGCGTCAAGAGGTAGAGTATTTGCTGGAAAATGATTTAGCCAAGCCCAGTTGCAGTCCCTGGAGCTCTCCGTGCCTGCTTGTTCCCAAACCCGATGGCACCTTCAGATTCTGCACTGATTACCGTAAGGTAAATGCTGTGACTGTGCCAGACAGTTACCCGTTACCTCGAATGGAGGATTGTATAGATAACATCGGTTCTGCACGTTTCGTTACAAAGCTTGATATGCTGAAAGGATATTGGCAAGTTCCACTCACCCAACAAGCTTCGGAGATTTCAACCTTTGTAACCCCAGATAACTTCCTCCAGTATACAGCGATGTCTTTCGGGCTTAGAAATGCCCCAGCAACATTCCAGCGCCTCGTTGATATAGTTTTACGTGATGTACCAAATTGCAATGCGTATCTTGACGATCTGGTGTTGTATTCGTTGAGTTGGACAGAACACATTGGACTGTTAAGAACAGTATTTGAATGACTGGTTAAAGCAAATTTAACGCTTAACCTAGCAAAATGTGAATTTGGCAAAGCAACGGTCACTTACCTGGGTAAGGAAGTTGGTCAAGGCCAAGTACGACCAGTAGAGGCCAAGGTCACGGCAATAACGGAATTTCTGGTTCCTACTACCCGTAGAGAGTTGCGGAGGTTCTTGGGTATGGCAGGCTATTATCGTAGCTTCTGTAAGAATTTCTCTACTGTCGTGAGTCCACTTACTTCATTACTCAGCCCTTCTAAAACTTATGAGTGGTCTGCTGAGAGTCAGCATGCTTTTGATTCAGTCAAAACTTTGATGTGTAATGCCCATGTTTTAATGGCACCTGATTGTACTCGCGTTTTTAGATTGGAGGTTGATGCAAGCGCCGTGGGTGCTGGTGCCGTTCTTATTCAGGAGGATGAGAATGGGATAGAACATCCTATTAGTTATTTTTCTCGTAAGTTTAATAAACATCAGCTAAATTACTCAACAATTGAAAAACTTGCTTTATTGTTCGCATTACAACACTTTGAAGTCTACCTTGGTTCCAGTAGTCTTCCGATTGTGGTTTATACAGATCACAATCCTCTTGTGTTTTTAACTCGAATGTGCAACCACAATCAGCGTTTAATGCGCTGGGCTCTTATTGTCCAGAGCTACAATTTAGAAATCAGACATAAGAAGGGTTCAGAGAATGTCTTAGCTGATGCTCTCTCAAGAGCATAGTTGGGTATGGTGTTTATTTTTACAAACGAGTTTGTTCTTAAGGGTGGGAGTGTTACATCCATAAATATTCCTGTGAGTGCCTGCTCTCTCTCGCTCCTTCCCTCCTTGGCTGTCAATCTCTTAGGCGCCTCCCTTGTCTGCTGATTGGCTCTGGAAGCTGTCCGTCTTCATTAATCAATGTGACACCGACCTATCCAGTGCCAGTAAAGTTTCCACCATCAGATAAAAGGACGTGCAAGGAAGTGAACCGGAGACCTTTTTTGCTTCCTGGGGTTTTGTTGTTACTTGTTTCTTGATTTGATTTGTTTCTTTGTTTATGCCAAATTTCAATTTGTTTGTTTTAACCATTTTTCTTTTGAACCTTACCTCTTTTTGATTTGCCATTTTGTTTGTTTTTGTCACTTTGTGACTTGGATGGCGTTGCTCTTTGAGCTTTGCTGAGCTTAGGCTCTAGGATGTTTACTCCTTACCCAAGAGGAAGGTGGATAGGAAAGATGTCGTGCGACTTCCATTGTGCGACATTTAGGTAACTCGATCTGTTTAGACACCCTAGGTAAGAGGTGAACACCACCCCCTCTATGTTTGGTTTTTATTAGTTGAGAATAGGGAAGTTTATAGTGCTTGGCGCTGAAGATTTGCTTTCTTTTCTTTAGTTAGGTTAGAGGTTTAAAATAAGTTAGAAGTGCTTTTGTTTTGTTTCTTTCTTTCTTTTGGCGTCACTAGCGTCCTCTTTCTCTTGGGTTTATTTGTATTGTTCTTTTGTTTTTGTTTTCTGAGTTGTAAAAATTTGTATATATTGGTTGTCTCTTTAATGATTTATATTCTTTTTGGTAGTTATTTGGGTTTTCACGTTGTACAATAAATCACATTTGTTGGCAACTGGTGTCTCTGCATTGTATCTTGCTGCCTCCATCAGTTTTACAGGTTTACCGCAAAATTTTTGAATGTTACTCCTTTTACCCCTAGACCATTTTTAAGAGGGTCCTTACAGTGGTCAAGTTTCGGAATTTCCCCCTCTGTTCCTCCATGGTGGCTGGGGAACAGATTCGAAATCCCACAACGCTGGATCTAGGCATGACGGAGTCCTTCTGTCACGTACGGTGATACAAGAAACACAGGAGAGATCCAATTGCCGGTGTGAGATTTATTACAAGGGCAAATCCAAAGGGGTAAACAGTCCAGGCAGGGTCAAAACCAGAAAATCCAATGACATCAACACAAACAAGAACACACAGGAAGAGCAGACTCTGGGAGGTATCATACATATGACAAGGACTCCGTGACAAAGACTCAGACAGACCGGGTTTAAATACACAGAAGGATAATGGGGAAAAAGGAGACAGGTGGGGAACAATCAATTAACTAGAACAAGGAGGAAGGTGACCAAATAAGGGAACTGTCAGGGCTCAGGTTTGATCTGTCTCTCGCTCCTGCTGGAGCCTTTGTTTTTGTTTCTGTTTGCACGTGTCTGCCAAGATCAGCTGTTTGCTTTTTGCGATCGACGTGGTTGTGCACGTGTTGATTTGTTTTGTTTTTCACTTGTGCGTGCCAGCCGCATTCAGCTGATTGCGCTTTGCAATCAGCGCGGTTGTGTATGCGTTCTCAGCTGTTTGTCATTTTCTCATTTATTTTTTCCTTATTTAAATCTCATGTTTTCTCTTTGTCTTTGCCAGTGTGTTTTGTTGTTGACGCTTTTTATGCGTTTCTTGTTTTGATTCATCAGTTATAGTTTTGTATTTTTTTTCTCAGTTTCTCTTTTTTTTCTGCTCAGTTATTTCAACTGCTGTCTGGATTGTCTATGCTCCTTGACCAGTGGTCTGTTCATTGGGACTTTTTGGATTGTTTGCTCTGGATTATTATCTAGATTTGTGGATCTCTCTGAATCTGCCTGGGCTATCATCTTTAATGACCATCGCCTGATACTGACTACCGCTCGCCTGGAACATATCTGTTTGGACTCTGATCTCCTCTATTGAGTTCTGGGATTGTGGATCTGGAATTCAGCAGTTCGAATTATCACTGAATAAAACTCTTGTTGCATTTCTACTGCATCTGGGTCCTTCATTTCAGCAACACCTGACAGGAACAGGAAGTGATGATATGATAGACACCGTGGGAACTGAGGACACCTAGTGGATACCCAGGGAACACAACCCAGACACTGTGATAGCTTTACTGTTGGCATGACACAGGACTGAGGGAAAGGGGCTTCATCAGAGAATATGACTTTGCCCCAGTCCTCAGCAGTCCATTCACTGTACTTTCTGCAGAAGATCAATCTGTCCCTGATGTTTTTTTTGGAGAGAAGTGGCTTCTTTGCTGACCTTCTTGACACCAGGCCATCTTCCGAAAGTCTTGGCCTCACTGTGCGTGCAGATGCGCTCACACCTGCCTGCTGCCATTCCTGAGCAAGCTCTGCACTGGTGGCACTCCGATCCAGCAGCTGAATCCTCTTTAGGAGACGATCCTGGCGCTTGCTGGACTTTCTTGGACGCCCTGAAGCCTTCTTTACAAGAATTTAACCTCTTTCCTTGAAGTTCTTGATGATCCTATAAATTGTTGATTTAGGTGCAATCTTAGTAGCCACAATATCCTTGCCTGTGAAGCCATTTTTATGCAACGCAATGATGGCTGCACGCGTTTCTTTGCAGGTCACCATGGTTAACAATGGAAGAACAATGATTTCAAGCATCACCCTCCTTTTAACATGTCAAGTCTGCCATTCTAACCCAATCAGCCTGACATAATGATCTCCAGCCTTGTGCTCGTCAACATTCTCACCTGAGTTCTCACCTCAGCAGGTCCTTTAATGACAGCAATGAAATGCAGTGGAAAGGTTTTTTTGGGATTAAGGTAATTTTCATGGCAAAGAAGGACTATGCAATTCATCTGATCACTCTCCATAACATTCTGGAGTATATGCAAATTGCTATTATAAAAACTTAAGCAGCAACTTTTCCAATTTCCAATATTTATGTAATTCTCAAAACTTTTGGCCACGACTGTAGGTAGGGGCTCCTTTTGCTTCAATTACTGCCTCAATTCAGTGGGGCATGCAGGTGATGAGTTTGTGGCACTACTGAGGTGGTATTGAAGCCCAGGTTTCTTTGACAGTGGCTTTCAGCTTATCTGCATTTTTTGGTCTGTTTTTTCTCATTTTCCTCTTGACAATACCCCATAGATTCGCCAACTTTTGGTGCTTTTGGCAGTGTGGGCAGTTGCCAATTCCTGCTAGAAAATGAAATTAGCATGTTCAAACAGCTGGTTAGCAGAAGGAAGCATGAACTGCTCCAAAATGTATTGGTAAATTAGTGAAGTGACTTTGGTTTTCAAAAACACAATGGACAAACACCAGCAGATGGCATTGCACCCCAAATCATCACAGACTGTGGAAACTCAACACTGGACTTCATGCAACTTGGGCTATGTTTTTCTCCACCCTTCCTCCAGACTCTAGGACCTTGGTTTCTAAATGAAATACAAAACTTGCTCTCATCTGAAAAGAGGACCACTGGGCAACAGTCCAGTTCTTCTTCTCCTTAGCCCAGGTAAGATGCCTCTGACATTGTCTGTGGTTAAGCAAATTCCTTGACACGTTTGTGTGTGGTGGCTCTTGATGCCTTGACCCCAGGCTCAGTCCATTTCTTGTGAAGTTCACTCAAATTCTTGAATCGATTTTGCTGGATAATCCTCATATGGTTCCAGTTCTCTCAGTTGGTTGTGTGTCTTTTTCTTCCACACTTTTTCTGTTAACATGCTTGTTAATACAGCACTCGGTGAACAGCCAGCTTCTTTGGCAATGAATGTTGAATTACTGAAACAAACTAACTTTTCCACAACATTCTAATTATATGTTTGTTAGACTATCCATCCATCCATCCATCTTCTTCCGCTTATCCGGGGCCGGGTCGCGGGGGCAGCAGTCTAAGCAGAGAACCCCAGACTTCCCTCTCCCTAGACACTTCCTCCAGCACTTCTGGGGGGACACCGAGGCGTTCCCAGGCCAGCCGGGAGACATAGTCTCTCCAGCGTGTCCTAGGTCTTCCCCGGGGTCTCCTCCCAGTGGGACGCGCCCGGAACACCTTCCCGGGAAGGCGTCCAGGAGGCATCCGGAACAGATGCCCGAGCCACCTCAACTGACCCCTCTCTATGTGGAGGAGCAGCGGCTCTACTCTGAGCTCCTCCCGGGTGACTGAGCTTCTCACCCTATCTCTAAGGGATCGCCCAGCCACCCTGCGGAGAAAGCTCATTTCGGCCGCCTGTATCCGGGATCTTGTCCTTTCGGTCATGACCCAAAGCTCATGACCATAGGTGAGAGCAGGAACGTAGATTGACCGGTAAATCGTAAATTTCTTCACCACGACAGACCGGTACATCGACCGCATTACTGCAGAAGCTGCACCGATCCGTCTGTCAATCTCCCGTTCCATCCTTCCCTCACTCGTGAACAAGACCCCAAGATACTTAAACTCCTCCACTTGAGGCAGGAACTCTCCACCAACCTGAAGTGGGCAAGCCACCCTTTTCAGACTGAGGACCATGGCCTCGGATTTGGAGGTGCTGATTCTCATCCCAGCCGCTTCACACTCGGCTGCAAACCGTCCCAGTGCATGCTGAAGGTCCTGGCTTGATGAGGCCAACACGACAACATCATTCGCAAAGAGCAGAGACGAAATCATGTTGTCACCAAACCTGACCCCCTCCGGCCCCTGGCTGCGCCTAGAAATTCTGTCCATAAAAATCATGAACAGAACCGGCGACAAAGGGCAGCCCTGCCGGAGTCCAACACGCACCGGGAACAAGTCTGACTTACTGCTGGCAATACGAACCAAGCTCCTGCTCCGGTCGTACAGGGACCGGATAGCCCTTAGCAAAGGGCCCCGGACCTCATACTCCTGGAGCACCCTCCACAGGCCGCCGCGAGGGACACAGTCGAATGCCTTCTCCAAATCCACAAAGCACATGTGGACTGGTTGGGCAAACTCCCATGAACCCTCCAGCACCCTGTAGAGGGTATAGAGCTGGTCCAGTGTTCTACGGCCTGGACGAAAACCACACTGTTCCTCCTGAATCCGAGGTTCTACTATTGGCTGGATTCTCCTCTCCAGTACCCTGGCATAGACTTTCCCAGGGAGGCTGAGAAGTGTGATCCCCCTGTAGTTGGAACACACCCTCCGGTCCCCCTTCTTAAAAAGAGGGACCACCACCCCGGTCTGCCATCCCAGAGGCACCGTCCCCGACTGCCACGCGATGCTACAGAAGACAGCCCCACAACATCCAGAGACTTGAGGTACTCAGGGCGGATATCATCCACCCCCGGTGCCTTGCCACCAAGGAGTTTCTTGACTACCTCGGTGACTTCAGCTTGGGTGATGAACGAGTCCACATCTGAGCCCTCAGCCTCTGCTTCCTCAATGGAAGACGTGACAGCGGGATTGAGGAGATCCTCGAAGTATTCCACCGTCCAACGACATCCCCAGTTGAGGTCAACAGCTCCCCACCTCTACTGTAAACAGCGTTGGTAGGGCACTGCTTCCCTCTCCTGAGGCGTCGGACGGTTTGCCAGAATCTCTTCGAGGCCGACCGATAGTCCTTCTCCATGGCCTCACCGAACTCCTCCCAGGCCCGAGTTTTTGCCTCCCCAACCACCCGGGCTGCAGTCCGCTTGGCCTGCCGGTACCTGTCAGCTGCCTCAGGAGTCCCACAAGCCAACCAGGCCCGATAGGACTCCTTTTTCAGCTTGACGGCATCCCTTACTTCCGGTGTCCACCACCGGGTTCAGGGATTGCCGCCTCGACAGGCACCGGAGACCTTAAGGCCACAGCTCCGAGCGGCCGCTTCGACAATGGAGGTGGAGAACATGGTCCACTCGGACTCAATATCTCCAGCCTCCCTCGGGATCCGGTCGAAGCTCTGCCGGAGGTGGGAGTTGAAGATCTCTCTGACAGGAGACTCGGCCAAACGTTCCCAGCAGACCCTCACAGTACGTTTGGGTCTGCCGAGTCTGTCCAGCTTCCTCCCCCGCCATCGGATCCAACTCACCACCAGGTGGTGATCAGTTGACAGCTCCGCCCCTCTCTTCACCCGAGTGTCCAAGACATACGGCCGGAGGTTGGATGAAACGACCACAAAGTCGATCATCAACCTACGGCCTAGAGTGTCCTGGTGCCACGTGTACTGATGGACACCCTTATGCTTGAACATGGTGTTCGTTATGGACAAGCTGTAACTAGCACAGAAGTCCAATAACTGAACACCGCTCGGGTTCAGATCAGGGGGGCCGTTCCTCCCAATCACGCCCCTCCAGGTGTCACTGTCGTTGCCCACGTGGGCGTTGAAGTCCCCCAGTAAAACGACGGAGTCTCCAGTCGGAGCACTTTCAAGCACCCTTCCCAGAGACTCCAAGAAGGCCGGGTACTCTGCACCGCCGTTCGGCCCGTAGGCACAAACGACAGTGAGAGACCTATCCCCGACCCGAAGGCGCAGGGAAGCGACCCTCTCATTCACCGGGGTAAACTCCAACACATGGCAGCTGAGCTGGGGGGCTATAAGCAAACCCACACCCGCCCGCCGCCTCTCACCATGGGCAACTCCAGAGTGGTAAAGAGTCCATCCTCTCTCGAGGAGTGTGGTTCCAGAGCCCAAGCTGTGCGTAGGGGTGAGCCCTACTATCGCTAGTCGGAACCTCTCAACCTCACGCACAATCTCGGGCTCCTTCCCCGCCAGTGAGGTGATGTTCCACGTCCCTAGAGCTAGTTTCCGTGTCCAGGGATCGGGCTGTCGAGGCCCCCGCCTTCGACTGCCGCCCGATTCTCTACACACCGGCCCCTTACAGTCCCTCCTGTAGGTGGTGAGCCCACGGGAAGGCGGCCCCACGTCGCTCCTTCGGGCTGAGCCCGGCCGGACCCCGTGGGGGGAGGCCCGGCCACCAGGCGCTCGCATACGAGCCCCAACCCCGGGCCTGGCTCCAGGGTGGGGCCCCGGCTGCGCCATACCGGGCGACGTCACGGTCCTATGATTTAATTTCCTCATAAGGGGTTTCTGAACCGCTCTTAGTCTGACCCGTCGCCTAGGACCTGTTTGCCTTGGGAGACCCTACCAGGGGCATATAGCCCCGGACAACATAGCTCCTGGGGTCATTCGGGTACTCAAACCCCTCCACCACGTTAAGGTGGCAGTTCAAGGAGGGGTTTTTCTAGTGTTGTTAGACTAGTTTGTGTTATTGTTTAGTTAATAAAACTCTTGTGCATTTCTGATTCTGGCTTGCAAATCAATTGTCCCTTTATGATTTGATCCTTGCTATATGCTCTAATGCATTATTAGACTACTGTATGAAGGTTGTTTTCTGTGGCCACAAAAATATCCTTTCTTAGATTTTATATGAAATTACACTAAATGTTTACTGGACGAACAGATAAGTTGATGGCACTTTAATTCTGCTACTACTGGCAGCTCATATAAAAAATTGTAATTAATCATAATTAATTGTAATTATTTATATACATTTCCCTTTTGAGCTAATTTACTACAATCTCTTTGTATTTGAGACTTTAGTCTTTGCAACTTTACAGATCTTCATGCACCAAGAGCTTGTAACACTCCAAAGAGAAAGGAAAAATTAAATTGCATCATATGATCCCTTTAAAACCAATACAATTTCCATTACAGGTAGTAAAATCATTACAAATTATGTGATGCTTTCTATTTTTTTTTTTTTTTCAACAGAGGATCGAAATAAATGTATTTTGTATGAAATAAAATACTTGAAATCTTCATAAAAAGAGCAGAATGCAAAAATATATAACAATAATAAACATAAACATAGAATCTAGAAACCTGATACAACAGAAATTTTCAATTTGATTATGTATGTGTGTGTGTCTGTGTGTCTGTCAAACTAATCAGACTAATCACCTTATTGGCTACTTCTTTTACTGCATTTTCTTACTCAATAGCTCTCAAATGTAATCCAAATCTAGGATCGCTGCTGTATGAAGGTATATTAATGCCAAATAGATTTGCATACGAAGGGTATGAGTTGTGGAAGTGTACAAAAAACTTTAAGCGTAAATTAAATTTGCATGTGCAAAGGTAAGCTTTGTGAAGGTGTAAATTGCCTTTCAAGCCTGAGAAAAAAATTATTTGTTGTTTTCCCTAAAAAAACAGTCAGAAGTACCGCAAGTCTGTGAACAGTGATTTGCAAGTGAAAACAACAGTGTGTGTGAAAAAACTTACTGTTGCAAATGTCTTAATGACGTGTTGTGCACGTGGGGCAAAAAGTTCCTTAAATAAACCGATATGTACACCTTTCTTTTCTCTGCTTTTACAATTTTGGCACGGTTCTCTCACTGACTGAGTTTTGCAAGCGTGAGGCTCTCGCTGACTCTCCATTTACTCTTATCTTTAGTTCCGGATCGTTTTCGCTGCCAGAATGGTACTTTTAATGGACACATAGGCTACATTAAAGGCATAGTTCACCCAATAAAAGAAAATTATGTCATTAATGACTCACCCTCATGTCGTTCCAAACTCGTAAGACCTCAGTTCATCTTCGGGAACATATTTAAGATAAGATATTTTAGATTTAGTCCGAGAGCTCTCAGTCCCTCCATTGAAAATGTGTGTACGGTATACTATCTATAGTTAGAAAGACAATAAAAACATCTTCAAAGTAGTCCATATGACATCAGAGGGTCAGTTAGAATTTTTTGAAGCATCAAAAATACATTTTGGTCCAAAAATACTTTTTGAACCAGTTCACCAAATCAAACTGAATCGTTTGAAACGGTTTGCGTCTCCAATACGCATTAATCCACAAATGACTTAAGCTGTTAACTTTTTTAATGTGGCTGACACTCCCTCTGAGTTCAAACAAACCAATATCCCGGAGTAAATCATTTACTCAAACAGTACACTGACTGAACTGCTGTGAAGAGAGAACTGAAGATGAACACTGAGCCGAGCCAGATAACGAATGAATAATTGACTCGAAGAATGCAGATCATATTTATTTTGCTTTAGCATGAAGCTGCAGTTTCACAATACTTTAATTACACTTATGAGTAACAGTAAAATGCTCCAGCCACTTTTATCTTCATGTCTTTTGCTTGCCATCACAAGCCCACTCTCCTTTGTGTCAGTTTTAGTTTCTTAAAAGCAATAAGTGCATTAGCCTTTTATCTGACACTTTTTCTTTGATGTTGAACCACTCCGCCCCTGCCCAGCAGTCAAAGCGGCATTTTGTTGCAAAAGTGTGGTCTCAGAAGAAGGCTGCAAGGGTTAAGGGTGACATTTGGTACAGGGCCATACAAGTGCTGCAAAATCCAGGTTGCGGCTCACTTGACCACAGTAGTTTTGCGGCACTGTTAAGCCTAAAAAAACATGGTTCAACAGTATTTTCCATATAAATGTTATCTTAAGCATTTTAGCACTTCGGGTTTTCTCTCAGAGTCAATGGTTTTTTTGAAAGTGAGTTTGGTTAAATCCCCTAAAATAAGGTCCGTGGTTCACACAAGCTCAAGATACTTTCACGTTTTATTATATGACATAAAACACACTAGTTTCACCCCACTCATTATTTTTAAACTGATACATTTCTTTAAAAAAATCAGGTTGCTAATGAGTTGCTAAATGGGACTACAGGCACTGTCAGAGACATATATGGCTGTATCATACACCCGGTGCCAGGCACAATGTGAAGTGTTTTTTGATAGTTTCAGCCCGACGCAGTTATCATTTTCATGTCCTGTGTCACGTTGTTTAAATAGCAAATGCATTTGTGCACTCATGGGCATGCTGGCCTGAAAACGAGGTGTGTTCAGGCGCATTATTAGCGTGTTGCTATTTTGAGGCAACTGAAAATGGACTTGGCTTTAGACCAGGTTTTAGTTAGTCAGTTGCACAGTCTATTTCAGTTGCCTTTCTTTTCTTTTTTTTTGGTATTTAAAGAGTGCGTTCGTATAGGTGGGTCCACAACGCATCCACAAAGATACACTCTGCTTATTACACACAGACCCACATGGAAAAAATACTATAGTAATTTATAGTAAATCCTTTAGTGTTTTTAAACCATTCTATAGTAAAGTACTTGAATTAATTTTTTGTGGTATTTCTATAGTTGCTGTGGTAATATAACAACTATAGTAATGTAAACAAATTACTTTACTTTTGAAACATTTAAAGCAGGCAGGGTTAATGTTACAGTGGTACTCAACACTGATTACTGTCAGTCCTTCTTCACTTGAATTAAGGTTATAATAATTTAATTGTAAAGTACAACCACCTCAGAATTGGACTTTAGCAGCTCTTTTTACTTTTTTTTTTTTACTTTTTAAGGTTAAATACATGTTTAAAATCATAAGATAAAGTTTAATAGCTTTTTTTTTTAATCAAATCTTTGCATAGTCATGACAGGAAACACTGGCATCTAACAATGCATTAAAGAATAATAATAATAATAATAATAATAATATAATACATAAACCAAAATAGGAAATGAAGCAGTTATCGAATAAGCATGTGTCCTATTCTGTGTCCTCAACTCCTGAAACATTGGTGTCTCATATTTTAAATATGTATGTGTGAAAATATTAAGATGCAACTCCCTTTGTAATCAATAAAATTTTCATAATTAACTGTGATTTAATTCCACATTTTTTTCTAAATAACTGTAATAGATTACAGTTACATTCATTTCATAATTAAATTAATTCATGGGGGTAGGGATAATATGCTCCGAGAATGAAACTACACTCGTGATATAAAACACACAGGTCTGTTAAGAACAATACTTTTAATATAGACCGATTATTATTAGGCTGGGATTTTTTTTTGGCTGGGAAGTATTTTCCAAGCAAATTAAGTGCAAGTTTTTATCATGTGTAAAATTACTGATTAACATGGCGGATAAAAGCAGCTTGTTTATATATACTTGTTTATATATATATATATATATATATATATATATACCAACATTATATTACTACAGAGCTCAGGTAATTTTTCAAAATTGTGGTTTGCCAGTTTCAATTCTCATATCTGGCACACTGCCTTTGTCTTGTCCTCACTCAGTTTAAAGTGCTCCCACGCAGCTGAGGTCTTCAGCATTTTTGTCTTCTCTTCCAGATGAACTTTATCATGACGTTCATGATTTTCCACTGTAATGCTTATAACGCAGCTCTTTGGAATGTAATACAAATGCATAATTTTAATGAGCTGAGGTTTCAGAAGCTATATTAGAAGAGGTCAAAGGATTTGCAGATATGAAGAAACATTTACTCTGAGTGGGTGTAGGGGATTCTTGATCCTTGATTTCAGTATTGTTTGTTGACTCTGGAAAGAGCCCTAGGTGTGTGTGTGTGTGTGTGTGTGTGTGTGTGTGTGTGTGTGTGTGTGTGTGTGTGTGTGTGTGTGTGTGTGTGTGTGTGTGTGGTTTGTTCATATGATGATGATGTGTATATTTTACCATTTTCTGTAGGGTGTGTTTGATAAAAACAATATAAAATAAAATCTAAAAATAAATAAAAATGTTCTCTTATAATGGCAACATAAATTCATCATAAACTTTGAGTTGTTAAACCGTCAAATGTTTTGTAAATATCTGTATAAGTATTTATTACATAATGTGTCATTTATATTTTACTGCATAAATAATTATTTTAATATTTACTGTAGCACAGATGTATATTTCAGGTTTTAGTAGTGCTTATATTCCACAGGTTTTCAAACGTTATTGCCTACATGCATGGTTGAATCATTAATCAAGTTATCAATATAAATGTTTTGATGGCCCACCTTTAGCATGCGACTCCTTTTATAAGAGACGGCTCAGTTTATGTCAAGACCTGGATATCACTCGTCATCATGGATCTGAACATTAGCCCCTGTTGGAAACAGCTCCTTCTGTTCTCTCTCCTTCTTGTCTGTGTCAATGGACAAATGTCAGGGCCGTAAGTAGTGCTTCTATAAAAATTAAAAAATTAATATATAAATCATCTTGACGCTTTTTCTCATTTAAAAAATGGGCAACTAAATCAACTCATTAACTTTGATGTTTTGCAATAAAATCCATTTCAGAATAAAAAAAACGTACTACTCAAAATGATTGAATGCCTTATCATATCTTTACAGATCTTTCACAGTGACGTTTCCTGCAGTGATCGAGTCAGGATCTGAGGCCAGACTGTGTGCAAGTCTTCTCAAGCCCAATGAAAGCCTTGTCATGAACATTTATCTGGTTGATGGTGATCAGAGCACTTTACTGCTGCAGGAGAAAGCTGAGGAAGAGTTTCACCGCTGCTTTAACTTCAAGGTCTGCCATCAGCACATTACAATAAATATATTTGTTTCATCATAATTAATCTAGTTTTTTGAGATGGTCTGTTTGCAGAGGTTGTGAATACATGATAATATTTCTCATCAGGCTCCTCTGATAGAAGCAGAATCTGTGCAGAAAATGAAGGTAGAACTTCAAGGAGAGTCTTTAAAGATGTCTGAAGAAAGAAAAGTCATGTTCAGACCTTACCATCCTCTGACCTTTATCCAGACTGATAAACCCATCTATATTCCAGGACAGACAGGTGAGCTGTGAATTGTTCAAAGTTTTAAAAAAGGTGAATGCTGATGTCATCATATGCCCTCCTTGACAAAGTGTCAAATGTGTACGGTGTAAAACGATGCAGTGCTTATAAAAAAAAAAGGTGCCCAATCGCGTGCCTCTTTATTTTCGAGCTTCGGACAGTCACTGATATACCGTGCATTGTATAAACAGTCGTTTTAGCTTTTGAGATAAAAAATGTCAAATGTTGATGGAAAACACGCAGGAAGAGTATGTTTTATTCTTATCTTTTTAGTCACCATAAACGTCCATCCAGGAAAACCTGATAGTACAGTCTGCAATAAAACGAGGATGTGCAGAGCGGGAGCCGTTGTGTAAACAGGTCGTCATGCTAGTGTATTCATGCAGTCAATGACACTGACTCCACAAAAAGGCAAATAGAACATTAAACTCAGGACTTAGAAATGCACAGTGTGAAACGTAAGATAATGAATATAATCTTGAGTGAATCATGAGCATCGAAACATTTTAAGCAAGATAAACCAAGATTCAATTCAGGACAAACTGGATTGTGCAATCAGGATTAGCAGTCCATTAGATCTGAAATATTGGTTATCACAATAAAAAACATTATAATTATGTTTGTCACACATTTTTGTTTTCACAGTGAATTTTAGAGTTGTTACCATGGATAAAAACTTTTCACCGCTTGATCAGAAGGTCGTGTTTTATTTATCTCATATTTTTAAATATGTTCAACACACAAACATGTTGGCTTTTAGTCATGTAAGTTCTACAAATTATTTAATTACACTTTGCTTTTCTTACAGTATAGTACAGTGATACTTGAGGTAAGAACACAAAACCTCCTTCTGTATTCATGACAAGCACAACACTGACTTTTATTTTTGCAGTTATTGTGTTTTCCGTAATTATCAATGTTGCAGAGTATTTTAACACTGTTGTGGGTTGTTTTTCTTTTTTGCGGGTTTAAGTGACACCAATACCTGACATAAAATACACATTTTTTGGCATGTGAGTTTAAACCAGCCAAAAATCTTTATTTTATTTAAAATAAAATATTATAATAATTTTAGTTTTATTGTGAAAACCTGGCAACCCTGGTAATTATGTATTTTTTATTTTTTGGGCAGAATATGTGTACTTGGCTGTTACTAACTTCACTTTGTGTTTGGTATTAAATAGGACAGTAAAGGTAACAGAATTGGTCAATGGACAAATGTTTCTTCAACAAGGTGGATTCTGCAGCGTTCTTATGAATTAAACCCGGAAGGCTGTCAAGGAATGTACAAACTGAAGACTTACATTGGTGACAGGATGATCTCACATGATTTTGAGGTGAAAAAATATGGTAAGTCATAACAAATCATTTGCAGTATTTGCATGGGACAAGTTTCATAAAAAAGGTAGCACTTTATTTTACAGTCCTGTTCCTCATGTACATACTATGTACTTATTATAGTAATTACAATAACTATGTAATAACTAGGTACTAACCCTGAACCTACCCCTAAACCTAACCCTACCCCATGTAGTTACCTTGTATTACCAGAACTTTCTTAGATAAATACACTGTAAGTATACTATAAGTACATGTTAGTACACGTACTGTAAAATAAAGTGCAACCAAAAAATCATAATGCGATTAATAATAACTATAACTTTCTTCCTCTGTAGTTTTGCCTAAGTTTGAAGTTACTGTGACAGCACCGAAGACAGTGAGTATAGATGATGAGTCAATGGCAGTTGAAGTTTGTGCAAAGTAAGTAGCATCTTTACTTAAACATATTAAAAGTAAAGATGCTATCTTTCCATCTTTGACTTGTACATGTTTTACAGATACACATACGGGCAGCCTTTATCTGGTAAATCATGGGTGAAAGTGTGTCGTGATATTCAACGCTTCTCTTACTGGGGTGATATACACAGTCCAATATGTGTGAATGAAACCACTGAGGTTTGTCAGTGCAGTACCAAAAGTGGCATGTGGCATTTATTTCCTACATCCAAATTATGAAATTACTCTAAGGTATTGTGTTTATGTTCATTCATTTCCATTAGATGAAAAGGACAGGCTGTGCCATCCATACCTTAGATCTATCTGCCTTTTTAAATTCAACATATGAGAATCAGCTGGAAAATTCTCTTCATGTTGAAGCAACAGTGACAGAAGAAGGAACAGGTGAACTATTAATTACTGAAATGAGTTTTAAAATCTGATTTCATTAAAATGCAAGTTTCACACTCACCATCTATTTGTATTTCACAGAGATCACCATGACAAAATCTGGAACTATTTCTCTCACTTATGAAATCGGCAAATGCACACTTACTGACCTGCCCAAAACATATGAACATGGATCAGTTATAGAAGGAAAAGTAAGTCTAAAATCAGGTTGTCTCAGTTTAACAGCATTAATTGATATGTACAGAATCATTTATTCCTTTAAAATCTTATTTTTAACAGATCAGACTCTCAAATTTCAAAGGCGCACCAATACAAAACAAAGTGGTTTATCTTTTGGAGGGAACCTGGTCCTCAAAACTGCTCCTAAATCTCACTACAGACAGTGATGGACTGGCCAGCTTCTCTCTTAATACATCTAGTCTTCCTAAAGAAGACATTACTCTGATGGTATGACAGTTGCTGCTCATCCAACAAGTTTTTGATCAGTTAATGTTTTGATTACATGAAAATATTGGCACATTCTTTTTCTTTTTTTTTTTCAGGCAAGTGTGTATCCAACGTTTCATTATCATGGTTACAAAACACCATACTTCTCTACGGACAGAAAAACAGTTAATCTTTTCCGGCCTGCCACTCCATACACCCCATCATTAAGTGAACTGATTATAGAAAATATTGAGCAACCATTAAAGTGTGATGCTGAGTTTACAGTGACCATCAAGTATTATTTTATTGGAGAGACTGCTAAAGACTTCAAAACTGACATTGTCTATATGGTGAGAATGTGCAGTATGTTCATTGATACACTGTTGAAATCATTGTTTGTTAACAGTATTAACTGGCTGCACTGGTCAGTTTGTCATTGGAGTGTCATCTATCTGTCAGGTCTTGTCCAGAGGAGTGATCGTTCATCATGGATATGAGAAGGTTGAAGTCAAGTCT
The DNA here is from genome assembly GCF_963082965.1 of Carassius carassius. NCBI lineage: Eukaryota > Metazoa > Chordata > Actinopteri > Cypriniformes > Cyprinidae > Carassius > Carassius carassius. The sequence continues at coordinate 14,747,301 of NC_081782.1, forward strand.
TCTAATGGAGCAGCAAGTGGCACAATGTCATTCAAACTGTCTGTTGGTGCAGATCTAGCTCCTGCAGTGCAGCTTCTGGCCTACTGTGTTCTGCCCAGTGAAAATGTTGTTGCTCATAGCACAAAATTTGATGTGGAAAAATGTTTCAAAAACAAGGTATGAAAAAAAAGAAAAAGAAAACCCATCTGCCTATTTACACAATCACGGTCATTCTGATTTAATACTGAAATGACTCACCCTACTGTTGTCATCACAGGTTTCTCTGCAGTTTTCTCCTGCTAGAGCAGTTCCTGGTGAGAAAAACACTCTTCAGCTCTCAGCTCAGCCTGGTTCACTGTGCGGCCTCAGTGCTGTCGATCAGAGCGTCCTGATCCTGAAGCCAGGAAAACGTCTGGATACAGACAAGGTGTAAAGGCTTTACGATGCTATTGTCTACTATGTTCATCATCATTGTTTAAGGGTTTAAATTTTGATACAAAATAAAGTGCATCCATTTCATCATAAAAAGTACTCCACATGGCTCTGGGGGGTTAATAAAAGCCTTCTGAAGCAAATCGATGCATTTGTATTAGCAAAATATCCATATTTACAACTTTATAAACCGTAATCTCTAGCTTCCGCTGTCATACATGTCTTTACGAAAGAGTGGCGTTTTAGCGGATGATGTAGGATGTAGGTAAACACAGAACGTGGAAGCACAGAGTAGAGAGCAAAACAAAACACTGGTCACAAATTAGAAGATGGAGGATTTCGATATAAGCCAAGAGATGACTGTTTTTCTTCTGCTATAATTACAAACTAGACTAGCAGAGAGACTAGCATATTCTGGAATGCCACTCTCTCGTGAACATGTGTACAACAGTTAGTAGACTCTAGAGATGATGGTTATTTAGTGTGGATGTGCTCTCATCACAGATCTTCAATATGCTGCCAGTACAATCAGTATCAGATTATCCTTACAACGTTGAAGATAAGAAGGAGTGTCTGGGATGGCCGGTTGTGAATCCCCGTCAAGCTGTACTGACAGACAAAGCCTATGAATCCTTAAAGGTAACAAATGGATTAATATGTGTAACTGCAGTAGATTAGGTGAGTAACTACATGCATAAATATATCAATGCATGTGCTTAAAATGCCTCTTAATCTGAGAGCTACAACTATTTTTTATTTATTTTTTTCTGTTACATGTGGTTCATCATTGTTGTTGGACAGAGTGTGGGTCTGAAAATGGCAACAAATTTGGCTTTGCGAGTCTCTCTGTGTCAAATACATATTGTCTATAGTATGTCAGGTAATATTTGTTACTGTATATATGTATGAGTTCATTCAGACATCCATTTGCTATCAATAATTTAATATGACTGGAATTCACCATTATTAACCAATTTTTCACTGCAAAAGCACATATGTATAACTCTTTATTTGTTTTGTGATAATTGTGAAAGTTGTCTGATCTGTAAAATCAGAAGTTTTCAAAATTTGTGACATCAAGGAACTGCTCGAAAGAGCTGCACCACCCAAATTGTAAAGGCCCATTTATTATGTGAGAAAAGTGTAAATGTATGAAGATAACATGTTTAAGTTTAGTTTACTGGCTTTTATATTCTTATTTTACTTATTATTATACTTTGGATTATGTTGACAGTGTATCTGTTTCTTCACACTATTTGATATGTTAGATGTACAAAGCTCACTTACATTTTTGTTAAATTAAACTTTTTTATTTATAAATTATTAGGCCCCATGATTTAAATTAATAAGCATATAACAAAAGAAAACTTGAAATAAATAGTTACAGTATAAACAATAAAAGATATTGTAGGGTTAATGTTGTGAAAACAATACAGTTTAGATATTTCAGAAAGTATATAAGATACAAGATACAAAATTGTGATTTTGTACAGTATTTGTGTACAAAATTGCTATATGTCCTGATTCAAGTGTCACATCTTTACCTGTGCTTTATTTCAGTTGATAATTCTGAAATGGATTGGAATATGAAGGGAGGGAGAGGGAGAGGGAAGGAGGGAGAGGGAGACTCTTCAGTTGAAGTGACAGTTCGTACTGTCTTTCCTGAAACATGGATTTGGCAACTTGCTCCAGTTGGGTTAGTGACAATATTGTCAACTGTCAACATCATTTAATATCATATAAAAACCACAATAACTGTAATGCTTCTCTTGGCACTGCACATCTGAGTTTTTGTTAAGAATACATAAATTCAGTTGTAAACGAATATGTGAATTGGACTGTTTTGGATTCATATAAACAGAACTTTCATTGAATTCATTCAGATTGATGAAAATTAGACAAACTAGAGACCTACTGTGAATCAGATTACCAGTGTTTTATATCTGTGCTGAATGTTGTAAAAGCAAAACAGCATATTAAAAGGCCAATCAAATACTCGTGTAATATCAACACAGAGACTCTGGATCAGCTCAGGTTCCTGTCATGGTTCCTGACACCATCACCTCTTGGGAGACGGAGGCCTTCTGTCTGTCCTCCGAAGGTCTGGGTCTGGCTCCTCCTGCTCAGCTGACAGTTTTCCAGCCCTTCTTCCTGGAGCTCTCTCTGCCTTACTCCATCATCCGTGGGGAGATCTTTGAGCTGAAGGCTACTGTCTTTAACTATCTGTCCAAGTGCATCATGGTGAGACTTCAGACTCAGTCTTATCCAATCATATCAAATATGCCACTAATCATGTGTGTTTGATTGACAGGTTAAAGTGATTCCAGCTCCTTCCTCAGACTACACTCTCAAAGCCTTCTCTGAGGAACAGTATTCATCCTGTCTGTGTGCTAATGGAAGAAAAACCTTTAAATGGATCCTCACTCCTTCTGTTCTTGGTGAGTTTTCTAGTCTGAATCATTGTTTCTCGGTGTTTGTGTATGTTTGTATCTTCACAACATGTCTTGTGTTGTAGGAGTCTTGAATATTACAGTCAGTGCAGAGGCTGAGTCGTCCCAGACTGTGTGTGACAATGAGATTGTGAGCGTGCCAGAGAGAGGACGCATTGACACAGTCACACGAAGTCTGCTTGTACAGGTCAGCCCATGTCAAACAGCTCTCAGACGTCATTTCTTCATGATCCTAATGCTGCTCATGTCAGTATGATGTGTTGATGTTACTGTTTTATGCTGCAGGCTGAAGGAACTGAGAAGACAGAGACCTACAGCTGGTTACTGTGTCCAAAGGGTTTGTCTGCAGACAATATTTAGCATTATAGTGTTTCTCTGCTGATCACTGATATGTGTTTCTGTCTCTCTGGTTCATAGGCGACAGTCTCACAGAGGAAGTGGATCTGAATCTTCCTAAAGATGTTATAGAGGGATCAGCCAGATCTACTGTTTCAGTCATTGGTAACATTGACATACACAAGCAGAAATGAGGAGTTTGAGTTTGTGATTCTAAAATGTAATCAGTTTCATTGGTGTTTGGTTTTTAGGGGACATACTGGGTCATGCACTGACAAATCTTCACGGATTACTACGGATGCCGTATGGCTGTGGAGAACAAAACATGGCTATTCTTTCTCCCAATATTTACATTCTGCAGTATCTGGAAAACACAGAGCAGCTCACTTCAGCCATCAGAGACAGAGCCACTGGCTTCCTTAAGAGTGGTGAGAGAAATTAGTCAGGTCAAGAAAATAAGTCTAGACACTTTTGACGTCAGACACACTTAATCAACCTAAACATTTAATCACTATCAAACTTAACAGGATACCAGAGACAACTGAACTACAGACATACTAGTGGTGGATACAGCACATTTGGACATGGAGATGAAAATACATGGTAAATATTTGTAACTTTTTATTCTCACTTTTATCGAAATAGTTACAAAGTTAAAATAGTAAGCAGATAGGTGGTATTTATTTGTAATATTTTATGTACAGATTTAATCAACTAAAACAACTAATGATATTATTTAATTTATAACTTTAAAACACCAGGTTGACTGCCTTTGTCCTGAGGTCTTTTGGCAAGGCACAGAAATACATTTTTATTGATCCACAAATTACTCAGAGTGCAAAGAAATGGTTAATAAGCAGACGGGATTCAGACGGCTGTTTTATCCAACAGGGAAGACTGTTCAACAACAGAATGAAGGTGTGCTATTGGTCACTAAACATTATCACAGAAACAATCTATATGTAACAAAAATGTTTTACTTAATGTTCCTCTAATATAAAATTGCAGGGTGGAGTGAATGATGATGTGACTATCACAGCCTACATTACTGCCTCACTACTTGAACTAGAAACTCCAGTCACAGTAAGTTCATCTACAGGAAACACAGTATAAACTCAGAAAAATTACGCTCCCAGCTGCTGTTTCTCTGTTTTTGTTTCAGGACCCTGTCGTCAGTAAAGGTTTGTCCTGTTGTAAGTCCGTCATTGAGGATGTCAAAAACACTTACACCACTGCTCTACTCGCCTACACCTTCAGTCTGGCTAAAGACACAGACACTCGACAGCAGCTTTTCAAGAAACTGGAGGATGTTGCTATTTCAGATGGTAAGATATTTGTTTCTGATGACTTTCTGTTGTCCTATATGACTATACATTTTTATAGAGTTACTGGTGTCTCTTTTGTCCATGTGTCCTAAAGGGTCTCGTCTCCACTGGTCTCAGTCTGCATCTGCTGATGACTCTGATTCTCTGGCAGTGGAGATCAGCTCATATGTGCTGCTAGCTGTTCTCTCTGCTGATTCACTCACTTCAGCTGATCTGGGCTTTGCTAACAGGATTGTCAGCTGGCTTGTGAAGCAGCAGAATGCCTATGGAGGATTCTCCTCCACACAGGTGACTCAAACTACTCAAATCAAACACTTGATTGCTGAATAATGGGTAAAAGACACATTACTGAACACATTTATTTCTCAGGACACAGTGGTGGCTCTTCAGGCTCTGTCTTTGTACGCTACCAAAGTGTTCAGCTCTGACGGCTCCAGCACAGTGACTGTACAGTCAGCAGCAGACACTCACCACTTTGATGTCAATCAGGACAATAAGTTACTGTACCAGGAGAAGCAGCTGCAGGACGTCCCAGCCAAATACAGCATTGAAGTGAAGGGCTCAGCCTGTGTGTCTGTGCAGGTCTGTAGTATATTCAGCTTCATTGACTCAATCTCTCTCTTTTCTTTCTTAGCATTTTGCTGCTGTTCTGTTATGATATGATTCTTTTTTTTTTTTTATCATGTTGACTCTCTCAGGTCGCTCAGTTCTACAACATCCCCACTCCTACTGAAGCTAAAACACTAAGCATTGATGCAAAGATTGAGGGAGATTGCAAAACACTGGGACAAAATTTCCTTTTAAACTTCACTGTCAAGTAAAAACAGATTTAGATTTTTTTTATGGCTACTGTTTCTTTTATTATATATAGATACCTCTTTAGTGAATGCCTAAAATCATTGACAATCTGAGGTGTAAAATTCTGTTGTACAATTCTGTAATTGCTTGGATAACATTTTAATGCATTTGCTAGTTTAAGTGTATAAGTTGTTCTCTTGTTTCTTTGTGTTGTTAACATTAAATCAGGGCAGTACATTTATCTTTTTAAGATATCATGGTCCCCAGGAGACGACTAACATGCTCATTGTGGATATTAAACTTTTATCAGGATTCACAGCTGACACATCATCGGTAAGTTTAGGTGTATAAAGTTATTTTGCATTAAGAAGACACACACTTTTTACACATTTTTACTACTGCTATTTTCATTTTAGCTTTACTTTGCAAAAACTGAAAAAAAAACACTTAGTCATCATCGTCATATTTTCATATTAGTAATTCTATTTTCCCTATAGCTTACAACGTCAATTAGTTCGGCAGTCCTTGCTCAGAACTATGTGGAGCGAGTTGACACAAAAGAAGACCATGTCATAGTTTATTTAACAGAGGTAAGTAAATAATAACATTTATATAATTAACATGTATTCAATCATTTCCATGACTGGTCCTGTGTAAGTATTTTTTGTTTATCCTCCTGAAGATTCCAAAACATATTTCTATGAATTACAAGATGCAAATGAAACAGGTTCTTCCAGTGAAGAATCTCAAGCCAGCAGTGGTCAAAGTGTATGATTACTACCAAACAAGTAAGATTTTATTTTAACATTCAGAAAAATGGAAAGGTGATGGTGTGCCGTTTAAAGCACTTTTTATTAGATAAATAACAAAACGTGTAATTCCCAAACTTTTTGTTTTTATTAATATTATATCTTTTTTTTATGTTGTTGACACAAAGCCATGCTGTATTATTTTGCCATCAATTGGCGTCTTCAATTAATTAATCATATTACTCACTATTGTCTAATTAAAGGTCATAGTAACCACTAACAAATGTCATGACTATTTTCATGGTAGATGTATTGCACTGTCTAGTAAAATGTTTATTTATATATATATATATATATATATATATATATATATATGGGTTCATATATATTTGGACACTGACACAATTTTCTTAATTTTGAGAAATAAGCTTTCATTCAAGGGGTTGAAAACAAATATGAAATGCTTAGGAATTACAACCGTTTTGATACACAAATGTAATTGGACAAACAAATATAATCATAAATAATATGTAAAAAAAAAAAAAAAAAAAAGATATTGTATTTGTTGAGAATCCTTTGCTTAAGCCACCAGAGACTGGGTTTCCTCTTTGTGATGCCTTTACTGAAGCTGACTTCAGTTGGTGTTTGTTTGTGGGTCTTTATGACTTTGTTTTGTCTTCAGCAAGTGAAAGTATGCTTTATTGGGTTGACATCAGGAGATTGACTTGGCCGTTGCAGAATATTTCACTTTTTTACCTTCAAAAACTCCTAGGGATGCATTTGCTGTATGTTTTGGATCATCATCCATTTGTACTATGAAGCACTGCCCAATCAACTTTGCTGCATTTGTCTAAATCTGGGCAGACAGTATATCCCTTTACACTTTAGTATTCTTCTTCACACTGCTCCACCATGTTTCACTAATGATGTTGTTTGCTTTGGATCGTGAGCTGTTCCAAGCCTTCTCCATTCTTTTTTTCTACCTGTTATTCTGGTACAGGTTGTTCTTAATTTCAGCTGTCCAAAGGATGCTTTTCCAGAAGTTGGGCTTTTTTGGAAGTTATTTTTTTTATTTATTTTTTTATTTTATTTTGACAAGTCTAATTCTGGCCTTGTTTGCACCTTGTGGTGAGCCTGCTGTATTTGATCTGGTGAAGTCTTCTCTTCAAAATGTACCAAACTGTTGATTTGGCCACTCCGAATGTTCTTGCTATCTCTCTGGTGGATTTGTTTTGTTTTTGCAGCCTGACAATTGTCTGTCTCACCTGCATGGGGAGCTCATTTGTCTGGATGATGGAAATGCAAATGGCACACTTAAAATCATTTACAGACCTTTTACCTGGTTAACTGATGTAGAAATAACTAAGAAATAGCCCACATCTGTCTGTGAAATAGCTTTTGAGTAAACTGTCCAATTACTTAAGCTCCCTTGTAAAAAAGGAGGAGGTTCATATTAAAGAGCTGTAATTGCTTAACCTTCACTTAAGTTTACCTTCAATACAATTGTGATGAGAATACCCTCAAATTAAAGCACAGGGAGTGCACTTTAAGCCCAAATTCATTATATAACTGTAACTTGAATATGTTTTGGTCCACAGCTAAAATGATAAAAATTGTGCCTGTGTACAAAATATATGGACCTGACTGTATCTACATACATACACTATGTTTAATGAAAATCTGTTGCAATTATGCATGTGAAGATTTGCTTTACTACAGTGAGAAACTGTACAATGAACCAGACCAGAGCCTTCTATTAACTTGTGTCTTGAAATTACCTTCTTTCTTTAGGTGATCAGTCGGAGACAGAGTACTCCTTCCACTGTCAATAAGGTCAAGCATTTCAGTCCTGCAGCTCATAGTATAATGACACAGAATACAAAATATCTTTTTAATACTGTATGAGTAGTTATTCTTAGTGGCATTGTTTGATTTCAGTTGCAATTTTATGTATGCTTTTATATGTGTACTCAGTGGCAGCAGGCCAGTCACAATTTTATTTGTAATTTGTTCTTATCTTTTAAAATAACTTGTTTGAACTTATTATGGAAAATAAAGATTTTAGAGATTTTTCATGCATAAGGAGTCTGACAACAGCCTGCACTCCACATAGAGATCTTATCTCACCATCATCGAGTGTGGGGGGGGGGGGGGGGGGGGGGTTGATTCAAGGTCCTGGACCTCTCTTGAGCATTAAGAGACCCCCGTTAAGGCCCAAAAAGTGAACTTGGGGAGTTTTCCCCTGGTTTTTCAATAAAACCATCATAATTGAATTGAATAATTGATAAATGCAATTTCAACTATTTCTGAAGTGCTTCTTGTTGGAAAGCAATCTTAACAGAATGTTTTTCTGTTGGACTTTTTTTGTTTTTATTTTTTGGTAAAACTTGTTAAATTATTAAGCAGTGACTCATGTAAAAAAAAATAATTATTTGTGTTTTATGTGGTGACCACTGGAAGGTGCGCTGGACATATATTTTAAATTCCTGATTTGTTCCCTGACATGATGCTTGTTGCAAAGCAAAAGAACAATTTTCACGCAAGTTTGTTGCATTCAAGGATTTTTGTGTCTATATTTAAAATCAACACTTCTTTTACAAAGAACACAACTTTCTCATATAACACACTGAAGCAGTTCCTGCATAGATTGCAATATCCATTCTCGATCCATCGATTTCAACTAATTCAGCACCACCCTCATGGACAGCACCTGGTAACATCACACGTAAGAAGGTATAGTTTGTGGGAAACACGTAACCTCCAAAGGTATAGTTTGAGGGAAAACGCCTAAAAAAGGTATACCTTTTTTAGGATATACCTTAAGAGTCTTCGTAGTGCACTAAAAGGCAACGTTATGGGGAAACACACACCAGTGATAAAATGTATTGTGACAGACTTTGTCTTCAATTTTCTCCAAAAACTCTAAAGTAAAACCCAGTTAAAGTTGACACAAACAGAGTCATGGTCATCTGGAAGAACAACGTATTGAAAGATTCATGTTAACTCTGAATTAATTGGCTGTTTAATTATCAAGAAATGCTCAATATAATAATGCTTTTTGTCAGACATTACATTTAAAAAAAATTCTAAATTCTACAGTAAAACCCAGTGAAAGTTGACACAGACAGTGTCTTGGGTGTCCTGAAGAATAATTTGTTGAAATGTTCATGTAAATTCTCAAGACATTTTTAATCTGTGTAAATAATCAGTGTTATAATGTATCTTAACACTTTATTTTTTCTCCAAAACGACACAGTAAACTGTATATTTTATCATATGCAATATTAATATGCTTTTTCTTGTTTTGGGGCACATTTAATTAATTACAGCTGAAATATATGTCTTCCTCAGCTTTTTGGCCATTTCATGTATCTGTACCCTTATTTCACAAATAGGCCCTGTCCCAAATGGAACACTTTATGTGCACTTGCTGTCTGCCAGACTTGGACAATGGCCGCTGGGTGCCCATGAGACCGTAGGGTGTCCCGTTTCTCATTTAAGCTTTCAGAAGGGTGCTCACAAGTGCCCCCTTTGCGACTTTTATGCACTCTTGATCCACACTTCTGGCAGACTTCTACCTGACAGCAAGAACAGACTGGGACCTACAAACAGTCACTACTGTTTCACAATATTACAGCAGTCCTATCACATTTATGGCAAATAATATTACAAAACCCATGATGACCCTGCTGAAAGACAATAGAAACAATCACAGGAATTTGAATGATTTCCACTACTAATACCACTAAAAACATTACAAACCAACTTTTAAAGCATTAAAACTATTAAATGGTTTCCTGTAGTATGTTTTGGGACATGTTACATTATGATTTAGTGGCTTTAACAAAAGAATAATCACCAGTAGAGACCAACAGGCTCCATTACAGTTTCCATTAAAGGGGTCATATGTTGTTGATAAAAAAATTAAAAACATTATTTGGTGTAATGCAATGTGTTTATGTGGTTTAAAGTAAAAAAATAAATAAATATATATATATTCTATATAATAAAAATTATTGTTGCAATTATGTGGCAAATTAACTGTTTACCAATAAAAGACTTTATTGGTAAACAGGGGATTAATCTGAATTTCCGCTATGTACATTAGTCTAAGTAGAAGCGACCCGGCCCGCCGCTCCTTAAATGTGTACTAAACGATTTTTGAAAAGACACTTTTGACCGCAGTGTCTGACCGAGTCCCAAAACACACTTGTAGCCAATCAGCGGTAAGGGGGCGTGTCTTGTCCTGATAGCGAGAAGACAGCGCTCAATTTGAGTGCACAGGACGCATATTACATTACATTTACACTTAGCAGACACTTTTATTCAAAATGTGCATATTAGCAGATCGACTACAGATTGAGAGAGATGGCAGATAAAAAAGAGGGTTTACAATCAGGCAAGAGGCAGGACCCGTGTAAATATCGGGCAGCTTTCCAGCGGTGGAGAGAAACATCTCGGTTACGTATGTAACCTTGGTTCCCTGAATAGGGAACGAGATGCTGCGGTGACGTCACCACGTATGGGAACACCTTCGGTGTGACGAATGTCTGAAGCCCTATACCATCCCGCCAATCCTATTGGCCAAATAGCGCGTGGCACCGCCCAGTCATGCGTAGGCATATATATACCTGGTGCCGCGCGCCATTTACCTCAGATTTCATGACGAGAAGGGAAGAAAACTATCAAGGTACGGCACGGCCAGAACCGCAGCATCTCGTTCCCTATTCAGGGAACCAAGGTTACATACGTAACCGAGATGTTCCCTTTCATAGGTCACTTCGATGCTGCGGTGACGTCACCACGTATGGGAACGCTATACCATCACGCCTGACGTACCTGATAGCTTGGATCCAAGGAAGCATCTGCTCAAGCGGAGAGAACCCGGGAGCCAGGGGCCATCCTCACATCCAGACTGTAAGACCTGATAAAAGTGCTCGGTGAGGACCAGCCTGCCGCAGCACAGATATCATCCATAGAAGATCCACTGAGAAAGGCTTGAGAAGAAGCCACTGCTCTTGTGGAATGACCTTTTACTCCTAAGGGCGAAGCGAGCCCGCGCGCCTCATAGGCCAAGGAAATAGCCTCCACCAGCCAATGGGACATGCGCTGTTTCGTAACTGCATGGCCCTTATTCTTATGTCCAAAACAGACAAACAGCTGGTCAGACTCACGCCATGGGGCAGTGCGATCCACATAAGTCCTCAACGCCCTCACAGGGCAAAGACTTAGATCTCCAGACTCTGTCGCAGCAGGAGAAAAGGCCTCCAGGACCACCTGCTGAAAATGAAAAGGATTAGACGCGACCTTAGGAACATAATTAGGCCTAGGTCGCAACAACACTTTCACAGAGCCTGGTGCAAACTCCATGCACGAGGGTGAGACAGAGAGAGCCTGTAAATCCCCAACTCTTTTAAGGGAGGATAAAGCCATGAGAAGAAGTGTCTTCAGAGACAGGAGCTTATCCGATACAGTTTCCAGGGGCTCAAACGGATGCCCTGACAAACCCAGTAACACAATGGATAAATCCCATGAAGGAACTCGCACAGGGCGGAAAGGCCTCAACCGTCGCGCACCCTGTATAAAGCGAGAAACCAGTGGATGACGACCCACTGAAACACCACCTATATGCTCATGGTGAGCTGAGATAGCTGCCACATAAACCTTCAGGGTGGCTGGTGTCAATCCCTCCGAAAAACGGTCTTGAAGAAACTCCAGTACTGAAGCCACAGGGCAGTAAACTGGATCCACATCATGAGTTTCACACCATGTCATAAACAGTTTCCACTTGAAAGCATATAAGCGTCTCGTAGAAACTGCTCTAGAGTTCAATATAGTCTCGGTAGTTTCAGCAGAAAGACCGGGACATATCAACTCACTCCGCTCAGAGGCCACGCCCACAGGTTCCACAGATCTGGTCTGGGATGCCAGATCCGTCCCTGTGCTTGCGATAATAAATCCCGTCTGAGGGGAATCTCCACCGGAGAGCCCGCTAACAGATTGATGAGATCCGCAAACCACGGCTGTGTGTGCCATCGCGGAGCCACCAGCAACAGCTGTCCCACTCTGTCCCGCCGTATTCTGCATAATACCGCTGGGACTAGCCGAATCGGAGGAAACGCATACAAGCTGGTCCTGGGCCAGCTGTGAGCTAGCGCATCCAGACCCAGGGGTGATGGAGGGCTTAGGGAGAACCATAGCGGGCAATGCGTAGTCGTGCTCGACGCGAATAAATCCACTTCCGCTTCCCCGAAAATATGCCATAGGTGATTCACCGTTTGGGGGTGTAATCTCCATTCCCCTTGTTCCAGAGTCTGCCTGGATAATAAATCCGCTCCGAAGTTCAGTCGTCCGGGGATGTGAACAGCCCGGATCGACAGAAATTTGTCGTGAGACCAAAGAAGAATCCGCCTCGCCAGTCTGCACAGAGGGCGAGAACGTAATCCTCCCTGATGGTTCAGATAAGCCACGACCGCAGTGTTGTCCGTTCTGAGAAGCACATGACGGCCGGTCAGTAGACTCGAAAAATACTGGAGAGCCAGAAAAACCGCCAGTAATTCCAATTTGTTTATGTGCCAGCTGCGTTGTGCCGCTGTCCACACTCCGTGGGCTGGGCGCCCCTGACAAACAGCTCCCCACCCGGTCAAAGACGCGTCTGTCGTGACAGTCTCTCGGGAAGCACAAATTCCCAGCCGAACCCCGGTGAGGAGAAATTCGGCTGATGTCCATTGCTTTAACGACATCACACACCTCCGCGTCACCGAGATCGTTCGATGCGGAGAACAACGGGGTGAAATATTCTGTCGTTTCGTCCACCACTGAAACGGGCGCATGTAAAGCAAACCCAGATGAATCACGGGAAGCGCCGCCGCCATTAGACCTAGTAGTCTGAGGCACAGTCTCACTGTCACTGTGTGACCCGCCCTGAAGTGCTGAACGCATGACGTAATCGACTGAGCGCGCGGGACAGAAAGCTTTGCTGTCATCGCGCGAGAGTCCAAATCTACTCCCAGAAAGGTAATCCGTTGAGAGGGGATTAATACACTCTTCTGGAAGTTTGTGCGTAAACCCAGGCTGTGTAAATGATTTAGCACAATATCTCGATGAGAGTGTGCTTGAGTCTGAGAGTGCGCTAACACCAGCCAGTCGTCCAGATAGTTTAACACACGGACGCCCCGGAGCCGCAACGGGGCCAGAGCTGCGTCCATGCATTTTGAGAATGTACGGGGAGCTAGCGCTAAGCCAAAGGGAAGAACGCGGTACTGATACGCTTTGCCCTCTAAAGCGAATCTGAGGAACTTCCGGTGTCTCTCGATGATCTGAATATGAAAGTAGGCATCCTTCAGATCGATCGTGACAAACCAGTCGTTTGGTTGAATCTGAGACAAAATAGATTTTACCGTCAGCATCTTGAATTTGCTCGACCTGAGTGCAAGATTTAGACGGCGTAAATCCAGAATGGGTCGTAATCCGCCGTCCTTTTTTGGTACCACAAAATAACGGCTGTAAAACCCTGACTCCATCTGAGAGGGGTGTACTTCTTCTATAGCCCCTTTGCTCAGTAGAGCTAACATTTCCTGTCTCAGCACCGCCATGTCCATCGGTTTCATCACCGTGGAGAGAATTCCGCGGAAAGGGGGCGGGCCTTTCCGAAACTGAATGGTGTATCCGTGACAAATTGTGCGTAACACCCATTGAGAAATGCCGGGCAAGCGTTCCCACGCGGCCCGAAACAATATTAGCGGTTTCAACATGTTCGTTTCCTGCAACGCTGTTGCACACATAGGAATGTCCGGGCACGAAAGACTCATGGTGTTCGTGCACAGGGGAAGTATATGCAGAGCAGGCGTTGTATCTCGTTGTACGTAATCCTGAAACGTGTCCACGGCAGGAATTAGGCCAACAGATTGAGCATCGGGCTCTGCCGCTAGCGAAACAGCGGCGGCTGAGCGAGCCGTCATGACGGGCCGTTCGATGAAGACCCTTTGAAGCGCTCCTCGAGCTCTGAAAACTGGATCGTGCATAGTGTCTAAGGAAGCGATTGGTGTTACAGTTGGCTCCAATGCTGTTCGAGGCGCTGTTTGCGGCGAAACAGTCAGGGTTTGAGCGTGGGGACTGCAATGAGAGTGTTGGATGCGCGAAAGCGGTCCAACAGCGCTCTCTAGCGGAGGGCACAGTCCCTGGCAGGCAGCGAAAAAATCAGGAGCTGCTGTTATGTGCCCGAGGGCGAGAGGCCTTGGCCGTCGAACTCAGGTTCAATCTTTTTCGCTGGCGTTGTTGAGCCGGTGGAACAACCCTAGGGCCCCAGTCCTTGCGAGGGGGCGCCATAGGTGAAGGCTCTTCCCGAGAGGGCACTTGCTGGCGGTGAGAGGAGGTTGAGCGAGAACGCGCGGGCGCCTGACGGCGTTCAACCTCTCTGGGTCTGCGGGGAATCAGCTGGCGGAAAGCGGCTGATTGTTGTTTCGCTGCTGTGAACTTCTCCACCACTGAAGTGACCGCCTCTCCAAATAAACCGTCCTTAGACACAGGGGCATCCATGAGGAAAGATTTATCCTTTTCCTTTATATCGGTGAGATTAAGCCAGAGGTGGCGCTCAACCGTAATTAATCCAGCCATGGAACGGCCCACTGCTCGAGCAGTATGTTTGGTAGCACGAAGCGCCAAATCAGTAGCTCGCCGTAGTTCCTTGACCGCCTCAGGTGTAATGCCGTCCCCCTCGTCCAATCCTTTTAACAGCTCCGCTTGGTAGGCCTGAAGGATCGCCATGGAATGAAGCGAAGCAGCCGCTTGACCAGCGGCCATATAGGATTTTCCCACTAAGCTAGACGTGACTCGACACGCCTTCGAGGGGAGGAGGGGGCGGGACTTCCACGCCGCGGCCGAATTAGGCGCAAGATGTTCGGCGAGAGTCTCTTCTATCGGCGGTATCGCTGTATAGCCGTGACTCGCCATGCTCGAAATGGTGGCGAAATCCGCGGCCGCAGCGTTCGTGATGCGCGCCGCAAACGGCTGTTTCCAGGACCTCGAAACCTCCTGGTGGAGGTCCGGGAAAAAGGGTAAAGGCCTCCGGGGCTGCGCAGGTGTCCGACTAGTTAGAAAACGGTCATCCAGCTTCGAAGAAGGTTGGGCCTCGGCCTTCTCAACCTCCCATTCCAGCCCCAATGTACCCACTGCACGGGAAACCACATCCAACAGCTCACTGTAGGAGGGGGAAACACGCCTCTCCTGTCCACTAGGAGGGAGAGGGCTCGTGTCGGCCGCGAAGTCCTCGGACCCCGAGGCCGCAGTGGAAAGAACGTCGTCATCATGGCGGTCACAACCGAAGGAGATGGCACTACATGCCCCCGGTGTGGGCCGTAAATCCTCACAGGAGAAAACGACAGGTTCAAAAGTTTTCCTGTGTATTAGGGTAGGGGAGAGCGAACGATGTGGAGAGTAATTTTCCATCGCTGAACTGTCCTCGAGCTCCATGTCACACGTGTCACCCCAAGCTATCACCTCGTGCGGTGCCTCGGCAGTCGCAGAAGTGGTGTGGCGGGGGTTAGACACGGCGACATCGGAGAACACATCTACCCTCGAGCGAAGGACCCTGAGTCGCAGGCCATCGCAATGGGGGCATGAAGAAAGGCCGCTAAGCGCCTCCTGTGCGTGGTGTAAGCCTAGGCAGACTACGCACCTGTCATGAGTGTCCCCCTGAACGATGTACCTGGTACACGGGTCCTTGCACTTCTTGAAACTCATCGCGTCCGCGGAGAGGAGTATACTGCTCGTGACGATTCGCTGAGAACGCGAGACAATAGGGCACAGAAGATTCGCTTCGTACTGAAGGAATGAAATCTGAGGTAAATGGCGCGCGGCACCAGGTATATATATGCCTACGCATGACTGGGCGGTGCCACGCGCTATTTGGCCAATAGGATTGGCGGGATGGTATAGGGCTTCAGACATTCGTCACACCGAAGGTGTTCCCATACGTGGTGACGTCACCGCAGCATCGAAGTGACCTATGAAAGGGAACTCAAGGATTGGGAAGGGCTCGATTCGGACGCTGAGGTTTCTTTGTTTCTTTTTGATAGGTGATTAACGTTGATTTTGCGTTGTTTCACACAACTTATCCATGTTGGCTTTTGTTTCAATACGCTTGTGTGTCATCTTCGCTTGTTTCCGCAATCGTCGTTGCCATGGTTGCGCATGTACGTGTGGGGTGAGGATTTCAAAATAGAGCATCACAGTCCCGCCCACAGCCCGAGAGAGCTCTGGTGCCGGAAGTAAATTTCCCATTAATTTCTCCCATTGACTTTCGGAAAAATCCGTATCTAAAGAGTTTTAGAGCATGTGTGAGGATAACCAGCTACGGCTGAACTCATAAGCATATAACATATCATTTCGAGTGAAAAAATTAAGAGAAAATCCAAAAAAAGTCAAAGGTACAAGACTGTGTACATATTTTCATTTTGAGTGCAGGAACTACTCATCCCATAAACCACCGCGCCTCATTGAATTCGACTGAAGCCACAACCGCGAACGAGCCTTTTGAGCAACTTCCAAATCTGATGATGGCCGCTCGCGCGAACTTTTTCCTCCAGTGAATTTACAATCGTGTAAATAAATAGTGTTTTATATAGGTATTGTGTATTGATTTTTATATTTATCATCGTGTATTTTATATATTGTGTGCGTGTGTGGAAATTGTTAACAATAACGTCAGCAACATGGTGCAGTGCTTTGTACCTGACTGCAATCACCACTCAGTCGTCAACACATGTCATTCACCACTCAGTCGTCAACACATGTCATTGCCATTACACAAATGTTCAGTAAATGCACAAAAAGGTATGCCTAGGCTAAATATTGTTTTGACAGTGGCATTGTGGGCAATGAAGTACTTAGGCAAGACATTGCGAATAAAAGGCATTTATATCAAAACAAGGTTAGTGCCCCATGATCCTTTTGCATTTATAATTGGATATACTATCGCTTAGTACAGCCGTAGCTGGTTTTAAGTCTACCATGTATGGTTACGTTTTTATGGCTTATACCCCAAATGTCAATGCAGAAATTACATAGAATTTTTACTTCCGGCACCAGCTGTGGGCGGGACTTTGATGCTCTATAGGGGCGAAGCACGGTGGTCGAGAGAGCTCAACGTGCTGCAACTTCACAAAACACGTTTAAATAGAAAAAGCACCAGCAAATTAAGAAAACATCTTCATCAGTTTGACAGCACACGTGCTGCAAATACTCACAACACAAACAAAATTACCCCAACAAAAAGAAAATTTAAATAAGGTTTTTATTTTTGAGTATTAATTGCCATTTGTATAACCATTAGTTATACAAATAACATGGTTAAACTATGGTTAGAGTAGTAAATCCATGGTTAATTTGTTAATGATTACAGTAACATTTTTTTTTTGCTTTTTTATATCATAAATGTATTTATTAATTAATTCATTTCAATAGTAAAACCATAGGCTATGTTTAGTTTTTGTGAGGTAAGTTGTAAAAGTAAGTTAGCCAGCTTACATAACCTTTCACAGTTACAGTAATTGTGTATTTAGTCATCTTATTTAGGCTAATAATATTTTTTTAAAGCTAGGGAATCTATGAATAGGATTGTTAAAATAAACAAAGGTCTTTTCATTGATAAATAATGTCCCAGCCATGTTTGTCACTTTACGGTTCCCTTAAATATTACATTTCTTTATTTGTTTGTATTGTGAGTATTTGCAGCACGTGTTGTCAAACTGATGAAGATGTTTTTATAATTTGCAGGGATTTTTGTCATTTGCAGCACGTTTAGCTCTCTCAGCCACCGTAGCAGGTCCTGTTGGGGTATGGGTGTGTTTGTTTTGGTGCTAAAGAATCGGGTCAGGGCAGATGCAGGCTAAAGCGCAATAATAATCTAACCATTACTTTGTACCCACCTTCTCACTACACGCTGTTCTGTTGTCAAACACACGACAATGGTGCTGCCACTGACATTTATGTTCTCTGTGTGTGTATGTGCTATGACTCTTGACCCCGGGTCCTACGAGGAGCTGGTAGCTGCCTCAATTGTGCCTGTAGCGGTAACTATAGCGATCTTACACAGGTGCATCTCCAAAAATTTGAATGTCATATAAAAGTTATTTATTTTTTGTAATTTAATTAAAAAAGCTAACTTTCTTATATTCTAGAATCACAGACTGAAATATTTTAAGAGTTTTTTGTTTTAATTCTGATGGTGACTTCCAGCTTAGAAAAATTAAAACTAGGAAACTTTGAAAGAAAAAGAAAAATTAAAATCCAAAGTAGGTTTAATTATGCACTCAATACTCAAATACAACCCGGGCTTCAGTGTGGCATGAAGGCAATCAGTCTGTGGCACTGCTGAGGTGTTACTGAAGCCCAGGTTGCTTTGATAGCGGCCTTCAGCTCCTCTGTATTGTTTGTCAGATGTTACTTATCTTCCTCTTCACAATACCCCATAGATCCTCTGTGAGGTTCAGGTCAGGTGAGCTGGCTGGCCAATCAAGCAGAGTAGTATCATGGTCAGCAAACCACTTGGAAGTGGTTGTGTCACTGTGGGCAGGTGCTAACGTCCTGTTGGAAGAGGAAATCGGCATCTCCATAAAGCTTGTCAGCAGATGGAAGATGGAAGTGCTCTCAAAATCTCCTGGTAGATGGCTGCATTGACTCTGGACTTGATAAAACACAATGGAGCAACACCAGCAGACATCACAGCACCCGAATCATGTCTGACTTGAGAAACCTCACACTGGACTTTGGATTCTGTGCCTCTCTAGTCTTCCTCCAGACTTCAGACGTTGATTTCCAAATGAAATGCTAAATTTACTTTCATCTGAAAAGAGGACTGTGGACCACTGAGCAACAGTCCAGTTCTTTTCCTCCTCACCCCAGGTGAAATGCTTCAGATGTTATTCTCTGGTTCAGGAGTGGCTTGGTTTTAGGATTGTGACGGCTGTACCTCTTTTCCTGAAGATGTCTTAGTGTGGTGACTCTTGATGGACTGACTTCGGCTTCAGTCCACTCCTTGTGAAGCTCTCCCAAGTTCTTGAATCAGCTTTTCCTGACAATCTTCCCAAGGCTGTGGTTCTGTGATCTTAACTCTTAAGATCTGTATCTTTTAATTTACTTTTCTAAGGTTGAGACCATTGTACCAGTTGCCCTGAGACAATAGAAATGACACCAAACATGACTGTAAATATCACTAGCATTAATGCAGAATATTATACTATTGGCAATTCTGAGTGAAACTAAGTGGAGGGAGTGTGATGGTGAGGTGTGAACTGCTAGGTGTGGTGCATCTTCGATGGCACCGTTATTTATGATGGAGGGTATTCAAGAGAGTGTTCAAATGTTAATTATCAGGAAAGTCCTTTAGTTTCTTAGAGAGAAGTCGTCCCTCAGTCCAGACGGTCTGGCTCCAGTCTTACAGTACATAGACAATATATTAGTGTTCTAAGAAGCTTTAGTAATTTTGCATTAACCCTCTGGAGTCTGAGAGGCGTGAATCTTCTCAGACCTTAAAATGGTCACACACAGTTTTTTCTTCTTCTGCTAAGTTTTCTGTCTTCCAGATAAGGATGTGCTCTAGAAAGCTTCTAAGGTCACCCTAAGCACATGCCAGGCCCTCGGCCTTAACTTTCCATTCACCAAAGATTTTCCATTCACCTAGGATCTCAGCTGGTGTCTCTCTTAGCTTTTTTTTTACTTTCCACTGGGAAGAAATAATCACTATCAAGTCAGAACGTCTTTGGAATTCATCATTCTTCAAACACAAAAGAACATGATCACAAGTCACAAAACCAAAAGCCATAAAGAGTTTCATCTGAGACTGCATCCGGACACTCGTCAACGACCAAGGCAATGCAAGTAACGTACATTTAACTAAATGAAACTATAGATCCCATTATAAACGGCGACACTTTATGTGCACTTGCAGTCTGCCGGACTTACAATGGCCGCCGGGTGTCAGTTAAGTCCATAAGACTGTAGGGTGTACCATTTCTCATTTAAGCATTCAAAAGGGTGCTCGAAAGGGTGCAAGACAGACGTTGTGTAAATGGTGCTTCCAGGATTGGTCACGTCTGAGGCGATTCACATAATGAGATAGCTCAGTCATGTTATCAGGGAACATGGGTTACGTGAGTAACCTACAGTTAATCATGATTGAGGTCAAGTGACCAGTCAAATAAACAAATACTGTGTTTGTAAAAGCTAAAAGACATTTGTACACTCTTGTTCTTCACATCCCTTCATGATGGCTTTTTTTCTTGTGTTACTCAAAAGAGTAATATTAATAACATGTGTTCTAATGATTTCTGTCTATCAAGGAACCTCTAGGCCTTAAGTGTTATAACCTTTTTTGTTAATATAATCTATCCTTTCATGTGTGTTTGTATGCATGCTCTTATCTCAGAGTAACTATAATTAGTTTCACACATTAAAAAGGTGGTTATTAAGCACATGCAGTATTTCTTTGCAGAATGTTCATGGTGACATTTCCAGGTGTTATAAGATCAGGCTCTGAAGCTAAACTATGTGTAAGCCTTCTGAAACCAGAAGAAAATTTGCAGCTTACTATTTCTCTGGTTTACTTTAACCAGAAGAGAACACTTCTACAGGAGATGACTGAGAAGGAATTCCACCACTGCCTTGACTTTCAGGCCTGCTATTACATTTATATTATTCATTGAATGATCTACTTGTTTAAAACAACATATCAGTTTACAAACTACTTTTGTAAATATTGTAGATATAGAAGAAATTTGAGCATTCCATGTAATATTGTTATGAAAAAATATGGTTTATCGAGACTGGCAAAACAATAATCAAAGAATATTTTCAAGTTAAATATTTTAATATCAAATAGATTAATATAAACTAAAAAATAATCACTATGATACTGATTTGTAATACAACTGCATGTGATCAACAGGCTCCTAAGTCTGATTCAGTGCAGGAGATCCAAGTGGAAGCTCAAGGGAAAAACACTCAAACGATTGAAAAGAGAAAAGTCAAATTCATGTCATATAATCCACTTACAATAATTCAAACAGATAAACAAATCTACAATCCTGGACAAACTGGTATTTTTTTCTTTATATTCAGCTTCATTGCACTCTGAATACAGTCTGCTTTCATGCTTTGCTGGCCTTAATGTTTTATGTCTTCCTCAATTTTACAGTTCAGTTCAGGATTTACACAGTGGACCTAAATTTTATACCAGTTGATGAAACAGTAGGTTTTGGATTTTGGGTAAATATGGCATAATATTGGTCAAATCTTTAGCTGACCTCATTAGTCATGTTTGCATTTCAATGTGTACAAAAATATACAGGACCTGAAATGCACTTTCAGACTTGGACCTCAGAGTAAACAGCCGCAGGTTAAAATGTAATATCTGATCAATGAGTGTTATGCAAACCATGTCTAATGTTATGTGTTTTCATCCACAGTACAAACTCAGGTAAGGTAAACTTCTTTATTTGTTTTCCCCTTTTCAATAACTCATTTCCCTGCATAAATGTTCCCGTTATTGCCATGTTGGTTGTCTTCAGTGCCTTCTCATATAAGCAGGATAATCGAATGAACCGGATTAATCAGTGGATTAATGCCACATCCACCCATGGCAAGATTCTGCAACTATCCCATATGTTGAATCAAGAGGCACCTGTTGGTTCATGTGATCTTTTTGTAGAGACTAGCAAACAAACAATTACAAAAAAAATTCATGTTAAGGAGTATGGGGAGTAATAGCTTACTTTTACAGTACGCTCTATAAAATAAAGTTTCCCTTTCAGTTGGTCACTTACGACGTCACGTCATGACCGACGAATTGGGAATCTAGTCAATTGAATCCGAATTGAATATCAATCTACTTTGAGTGTAAACTAAATGAGTCAATGCACGTTGACATGCAATATTTGCATCTGCTACGTCCTGCAGTGTGGGTATGAATAGGCAGAAGGTGCAATGTAATACATTTTCAGAAGGCAATTCCATTCTCTCTGGGTATGGTAGCATTGTCTGAATCAGACCCAGAGATGATGGCTAGGCTTTCCCAGGCTGCCAAGAGGGCAGGCTCATGTGTAAACCTAAACCGTGTTTTGTAGCTATCCAGTGTGCAGAGGATCACTTTTCTAGGGATGGAGCAGCATTCGGTCGAACAGACAGCACACCTCACAGAGGAATGTGCTTAGTCAGTGTTGAGCTGCTTGAATTCGTTCAAGGACAGGTCAGCAGTGCCACTGACATTCTTTCAGAGGCTCCTGGGTCATAGGGCAGCTGCAGCAACAGCATTAGTAACACCCCTCTATTTCCCTCAATGTGACTCCTCTGTTTGCTTCATGGCCAAGTCCAGAGATGGGTGTGGTAATGCAGCACTTTAACAGGTGAAAACCCCACTGGCCTCTCACCAAACCTTTAGCTTGTGGGTTAATTGAATGTCTTTCTTCTCAGCTACATGATCAAGGTCCCTACCACTCCCTTCAGGGACCAGGTGGTAAACCTGCAAGCTCTGCCCCTGGAAAAGGCAGACCCAGTCCTAGCTTTGCTCTGCCTGTCTGCACTCTGCAACTGTACATGGACCTAACACAAAGCTTTAGGACCTCAGAGCAGTTCTTTGTCTGTTACAGAAGCCACCAGAAAAGGAAGGCTGTCTCCAAGCAGACGATGGCCAACTGGATAATGGATGCTGTCACCTTGGCTTACCAAGCACAAGGCGTGCCCTTCATACTCGTGTTGCGAGCTCACTCTACCCAGAGTATTGCATCCTCCTGGGCGCTGGCACTTTGTGCCTCACTGACAGAAGTTTGTAGGACTTCAAGCTGGATGACCCTTAACATGTTTGCTAGATTCTATAGCCTTCGTGTTGAGCTGGTATCCTCCCATGTTCTCACCTCGAACAGGTTGAAGCACCAAGAGTAAAATCACCACTTTCCTTGTAAAGTCTCAAGGAGTGGATTGTGCAGGAAGAGCAGTAATTGACCTTCTCTGCATAAGACCTTTCCCATTTATCGAGGTATCGGAAGGCCTAGACAGAGCACTGGAAGGGGCAGCATCAGTGGCACTTTAATAGGAATTCCCAATTCATCAGTCATGACGTGAGATAGAAAGTGACCAACTTGACTAACCTTCATTTCTTGAAGGAGGGAACAAAGACGTCACGTCCTGTCACCACAGCTGCTGTACCACTACTAAGTCACCGAGTTGTGGGCTCGGCTCCTCAGTGAAAACCATATTATGCATTTCACCTGCTGCATATTTATACCCACGCTGCAGGGCACAGCAGTCAGATGCAAATATCACATGAAGACTGAAGCAGATTGGTCTCTCTGGTGAGATTCCAAACTCATTGGTCACAACATGTCGGCTCAGTTCCCCCCTTCATGGAATGAGGGTTACACAAGTAACAAAGATTTTCCATAAAAGGGGTTCTCTTACGAGAGTTCTCTCGTACTGCGTCTTAGCTAAGACGCTACGGGAAAAGTCTCTTTTCACGATACACTAAAGCAAAAAATTATCCTTAATTTTGAATTATTGTAAAGCGCATTTGCAGCAGCACACAGCCATAGGCGAGACGGCTCGCTCGCTCATTGGCTGCTCTGCGGCAACTGCATAAGCCTATCGAGCGCAGGCTGATGCAACAGCCTTACCAAGCACAAGGCGTGCCCTTCATACTCATGTTGCGAGCTCACTCTACCCAGAGTATTGCATCCTCCTGGGCGCTAGCACATTGTGCCTCACTGACAGAAGTTTGTAGGACTTCAAGCTGGATGACCCTTAACATGTTTGCTAGATTCTATAGCCTTCGTGTTGAGCTGGTATCGTCCCATGTTCTCACCTCGAACAGGTTGAAGCACCAAGAGTAAAATCACCACTTTCCTTGTAAAGTCTCAAGGAGTGGATTGTGCAGGAAGAGCAGTAATTGACCTTCTCTGCATTATACCTTTCCCATTTATCGAGGTATCGGAAGGCTTAGACAGAGCACTGGAAGGGGCAGCATCAGTGGCACTTTAATAGGAATTCCCAATTCATCAGTCATGACGTGAGATAGAAAGTGACCAACTTGACTAACCTTCATTTCTTGAAGGAGGGAACAAAGACGTCACGTCCTGTCACCACAGCTGCTGTACCACTACTAAGTCACCGAGTTGTGGGCTCGGCTCCTCAGTGAAAACCATATTATGCATTTCACCTGCTGCATATTTATACCCACGCTGCAGGGCACATCAGACCAATGAGGGCACTCGTGCCCTCCATGCCACTTCCCGCCGAAATGGGTGTGGCCTAGCCCTATAAAGGGAGTTTGAAAAGGCTGACTCAGCGAATGCTGACTTTCATCTCTTCAGCGAAGCTCACGCATCGTTGGATCACGAGAGGAAGCAAGCGTCGTCCGATAGCATCTCAGCGGGACGAGCCATTCCTGAAGCCACTGGCCAATGCCGCCTTCCACTGCCGTTCCTGTTGCGCGTTCCGGCGCCTATATCCTTTTTCATATCCTCATGTGTGTGTTCGCCCTGCGACACACACTCGTAAAAGAGCTGCGTCTTTTTAAAGATGCCCTCTTGCGGCTCGTGCAGAGCCCCGCTCATCGAGGGAGACCGTCACGTCATCTGTGTCTCCTGCCTGGGTGAGGATCATGCAGCGCTCGCGCTCGCTGACGGCGGCTGCCCTCACTGCGAGCTGTTGCCAATGGTGACTCTGAGGACTTGCTTGGCATTTTTCTCCGAGCCTGCATTCCCCGCTGCGCTGCAGCGCCGTAAAAAGCGCCGCTCCCAGCGGATTCTGGAACCGTCTCCAGCTCAACCGAGCTCGCCGGTTCGCCCTGCTTCACCGGCCTCCCCTGCATCGCTTCCCGATGGTCAGCGCCCGCTGTCTGCCGCCGCGTCTTCCGAGGAAGTCGATCTCAGGGCCGCGTCAGGGGAAGAGGACATGTGCTCTCTGCTAGCTTCGGGCAGTGAAGGCTGGGCGAGCTCCGGGGGTCTCGCGCTTTCTGCTCAGAAGCCCAGCAGATGAGCTGACATCGAGAAGGAGCTGATGCGAGTGCTCACGCTGGCCGCGACGAGCCTCGGCCTCGAGTGGTCTGCACCAGTGCCCCCCTCTCATTCCCGGCTGGATGGTAGTTTTCTTCCGGATGAGCATACTTCTCCGAACTCAAAGCCCGCCCCATTTCTTCCTGAGCTTCACGAAGAGGTGGCAAAGGCTTGGAACGCTCCATATTCAGCGCGAACTCGTTCGTCTGTCTCACCAGCATTCTCCACACTGGATGATGCTAAAAAAAGGGGCTACCAGTCACTTCCACCGGTGGAACAGGCGATAGCGACGCACCGTTGCCCGCTCTCTGCTGGACGGCGGACGAAAGCGGTGTTGCCATCTAAAGCCTGCCGCATGACGTCATCTCTGCTTGCGCGGATCTTTTCTGCTGCTGGGCAGGCTGCGTCTGCACTACACACCATGGCCACGCTGCAGATATTCCAGGGTGATCTCCTCCGTAAGCTGGACGAGATGGGACCTGAGACTGTCTGTCTCGCGGATTTGAGGAGTGCTTCGGATCTCTATCTTCGCGCTACTAAGTCCGCTGCACAGGCCATGGGACGAGTTATGGCTTCCGCTACTGTGGCTGAGAGGCATCTATGGCTGACGCTGTCAGACATGGCAGAGTCTGAACGCACTGCGTGGCGGGGTCGAGGACGAGCGATCTGCCCGCTGTGATCAGCGTGTTCCCCACCTCAAATGTCACAGGCATAACGCCCATGTTACAGCACATCGAAGCGCTGCTGTTTCCCAGCCAACAGAGCGCGCTTCGCATCCAACCCTTAGCCATTCATGCAGACGCATGGTCAGCGCTTCCAGGGGTTTCGGATTGGGTGCTAGACATTATAAAGAGAGGCTACTCGCTACAGTTTTTTCGATGTCCTCCGCGCCTTTTAGCGCGTGTCGAAACTACGGTGAAAACAGAAGTAGCACACCTACTTCGAGCCAAAATATCAAAACTGTTGAGCAAAGGGGCTGTGGAGCCTGTATCTCAAGCTCAAAGCGAAGGGGGGCTGTACAGCAGATACTTTCTAGTGCCCAAGAAAGACGGGGGTTTCAGACCCATACTGGATCTAAGACAGCTGAACAAGGCATTGGTGAAATGCAGTTTCAAAATGCTTACAACCAGGAAACTCCTCGCGCATATTCACAGAGGAGACTGGTTCATGTCGATAGATCTGAAGGACGCGTATTTTCAAATACAGATAGCGTCACGTCACAGGCGATACTTGAGATTCACCTTTGAGGGCCAGACATACCAGTATACAGTCCTGCCGTTCGGCTTGTCCATGGCTCCTCGTACGTTTACGAGGTGCATGGACGCAGCGCTTGCTCCTCTCAGACTCAGAGGCATGCGAGTGCTGAACTATTTGGACGACTGGCTGATTCTGGCTCAATCACGATCAGAGCTCGTGGAACACAAGGCCATTTTACTCGATCACCTCGAGAAACTCGGTCTCAGTGTCAACTGGAAGAAGAGTTCGCTGAACCCCAGTCAGACGATACTGTTTTTGGGTATAGCTCTGGACTCACGCTCCATGATGGCGCGGCTGTCGCCACAGCGCGCGTTGGGCATTCGGCGCGCAGCGAGCTCTCTCCGCTGCGGCGCGACCTTCTCGCTCAGAGAATTTCTCTCTCTCTCTCTCTCTCTCTCTCTCTCTCTCTCGCTCTCTGAGAAACATGACCCTCATCTCAAAATGGCAAAAAACAATTACTAAAACTCTAAAACGATGCATTTTCAAATCTATACATATTTGATACATGCATTGCTCCTGACTGCACTGTGGCAACATATAGCCTAGCAGTTGTGTACGGAAGACCCTTAGCATCTCAGGTTCAAAATTAACACTTGTCAAGCACCAGACACTACTAAAAATGACTTGTGGCTAGTATATGAAACCAGTTAGGGCAATTGTGAAATTGCAAGGGCATCATTTTTGTTCCATAAATGTGAAATTAAAACTAGGGCTGGTAAGCGATTAAAATGTTTAAAAATCGAATTAATTACTGTACATGATGTGGTGATTAATTAATCAAATTAATCGCACATCAAATTTGGAGAAATTACTCACAAAATATAATTTAAAGTAATTTTTGTTTAAAGCATCATGCATTACAAAAAGTAGGTTCAGCAAGAAATTTTTAGAAATTTTTGAAATTTATTCCATATAGCCTACTCTTTTGGACCATGTGAGTAAATGATGACAGAATTGTCATTTTTTTGTTGCGTGAACTATAACTTTAATTATATATTTTCTTAATTTTATTATTATTACTATGAAAATATTAAATTATTTAATGAAATGATACTCTAAATAATAAACTAAAACAGCCAGTAGGTGTTGGTAAAGTCATCGAGTCATTTATTCATTCAATTGATTCGTTCAAATGGCTGATTCATTGAGGAGTGAAGTAAAGTGTTCTTTATGTACAGTATGGTTCGTTTAATCATTAGGCTTGTTCAGCTTGAGGCGTCATCACCATCAGACCAATCGGTGTGTGACATCAAAGTACCACAAGAGCTTAGAGAGCAGCCAACTCCTTGTGCTTTTGAATCGCTCTTGCGGTACTTTGATGTCAAACACCTATTGGTCTGTGCAGCGCCACTTTAAAGCCAACACATATGCCAATGTTTCAACGCGCGAAATGGTTCACCAAATTCATTCAAAACATAGATTAAGAAATGAAATGCTGCTGTGGGTTGCTTGGAGATAAACAATTCTGCTTTATCTTCTGTTTGGCCAAATAAAGCAAAGCAGACAACATTGTGTCTAAAATAACACAATATTAACTTCATAATGAACTGTTGTGATGAGTATCACATTTGCACTAGTGTGATATTGCGCTTAGCCTACAGCTCGTGTGATATTTCTTAACTATGTAATGTAAATATGAGACACAATCTCAAACTGGCATTTTGCCCCATATCTTGAATTTTTGGGATATTCTCTAGGCTCCATGACGCAGTAAGTTGTTGCCCTGTATCATATTAATCATCAATCGACTGTATGAAATGGCACATGATACACACAGGTCTGGGGCGGAGCAACTGTGTTAAATAGCCTTTATATAAACATCATATAATACATATTGATTGGATTAAAATATGTCCTGTTTGACAGTGTCACTATATATATAAAATAAATAAAAAGCTTAATCAACTATTTAAAATAGTATTTTTTTATAATTATTTGAATAATTAACTAAATATAGACAAAGCAGAACCCCTGTAAAATACATTCATCTGAAATACTTTGTCTATGATTTACATAGCATTTTTTGAATATTTACTTGAACAGATTTTAATTGAAGATACAGTATGTCATCAAAGCAACACTATGAATGCAAATTGAATGACCTAGCCTATATGTTATTAGCCTATAAGCTATAATTAAAAAATAATAATAATAAAATACCCCTCACCGAAAACTACTCGCAGAATGTGCTTTTAGTTTTGATTTTGCAGTGATAAAATACTTGATGGCTCGAACATTCATCTTATGAGATACACTAGCTTAAAGATAAGGTTAATACACAAGTTATATAAAATTATAGTTAGCTGAGTTTGCAGTTAATGTTCCAAACCATTTTCTAAAATTTTAGTGAGAATAGTATAGAAATGTGGTTTTCTACATTTAAAAAGCGAAAATTAAGGCATTAATAAATAATAGGATTGTTTTTTTATGTAAAATACAACAACAACATCAGTAATAATGAGAATAGTAATAATTACTTACAGTAGATAATGGAGTGATTCAGAATTTCCTTGTTTATTTGTTTATTTATTTATTTTATTATTATTATTTTATTTTATTTTTTTATTTTTTTTGATAAATGGTCAATTTCATGGATCTGAAACATCCCAGGTGCAGAAACTGAAAACACACCTCTCATTCCTGAAGAAACCGTTCGCACATTCTTCCCAGAAACTTGGATCTGGGAACTTGTTGAGATGGGGTGAGTGAATGATGAGTTAAATGTCTGAAGGTGCTACCCACCAACATAAAATATTTTTAGTACTCGATTAGTATAAGTCATGTTCATAAATTACTCTTCAGGGACTCTGAATCAGCTCAGGTTCCTGTCACGATTCCTGACACCATCACCTCTTGGGAGACGGAGGCCTTCTGTCTGTCCTCCGAAGGTCTGGGTCTGGCTCCTCCTGCTCAGCTGACAGTTTTCCAGCCCTTCTTCCTGGAGCTCTCTCTGCCTTACTCCATCATCCGTGGGGAGATCTTTAAGCTGAAGGCCACTGTCTTCAACTATCTGTCCAAGTGCATCAAGGTAAGACTTCAGACTCAGGGCCCTATTTTAACGATCTAAATGCAAAGTGTAAGGCGCACGGCGCAGGTGCACTCTGTGTCCAAATCCATTTTTTGCTATTTTAACGACGGAAAAATGGTTGGCGCTCCCAGGCGCATGGTCTAAACGGGTTGTCCCTATTCTCTTAATGAGTAATGGGTGTTTTTAGGCATAACGTGCAATAAACCAATCAGAGTTTGATCTTCCATTCCCTTTAAGACCCAGTTACGCTTTACACGGCAGAATTTGGCAAGCGCAAAGATAGAGCGCGTCTCCGAGATGAAACTGAGCTGCTCGTGTGCGAGCAAATAGCCTAATTGTGACATGCGATGATTATCCATTATGATATTTAGGCATATATATATATATATATTTAATTAGCCTACAAAAAAAATCTTATGCATTGCAATCCTTAAATTTTTAATATTTGGCATGTTTGCTGCTGCTCTCTTAATGGGTAATGGGTGTTTTTTTGGGGCATAACGTGCAATAAACCAATCAGAGACTCATCTTCCATTCCCTTTAAGGCAATGTTTAATAACCAGCGTGTATGCTCTTTAAATAACAAAGAAAAAACATTGTGCCAGACGTTAGACCAGGTTTGAGTTGGTCTATGGCGCAGATTAAATTTTCAGCTCCTTAAAATAGCATTGCGCCAGCAACCTCTTTTTTAGGCCAGCACGCCCATGGGCGCAAAAATGAGCACAAATGCATTTGCTAATTAAACGACGTGCCGATGGGTGGGAAAATGCGAACGCGCCGGACTGAAACTAGCAAACACACTTGCACTGCGCCTTGCGTCGCATTGTCACGGGTGTATTATAGGGCCCCCCTCAGTCTTATCCAATCATATCAAATATGGCAAAAAATCAGCTGGTCAATAGGGGGCGCCGCCCCTATTAATTTAGCCAAGGAAGAAGCCTACTTCACCATGTTAAAACTAAGTTAAATATATTGCAAAAAATAATAAAATTGCAATATTTATTCATACTATTGAATCCTATTGAAATTTGTACCATTGTGTACGAAATGTGCTAGATAAATAAACTTGCCTTGCCTAGCCTATTCAACAGGTTGTAATGTTAGCACCTATTAAAAATCAAAAATCAAAACTGTATTTCGAGCACCAATTCCGAGTATGGGTTACCATACTTGGCTAATGGCATGACTTTCACTTAATTTTTTTTTACAAATGGTGTCTATTAGGTCTGAGTGTCTGAGTTCTGATTGGCTTGTTTCAGACAGTCCGCTCTGCGCCTTAGACCCTAGCACTTTTGATTTTAGTGATCATTCAGTTATGCCTGACAACTTGGCAAATGTATTGTCAATACCATTAAATTTAAGATTTAAAAAAAAAGAAGTAAGTTATGGCCTATAAGTAATTAGTGTCACGGTTCATGAATTCACTCTCTCTCTTTCGTCTAGCGTGCTGTTGTGTGTGTGTGTGTGTGTGTGGGCATGGTCACTGATCAGCGATGATCAGCAGCGCCAGCTGGTTTCAATTGTTTGTTCCTATATAAGTTCAGTAACTGGTGTTTCATGTTGTCAGATCGTTGTTTCTCCCCGGTGTGCTCCCGTGCTGTTCCTGTGTTCTCTGTTCCTGCCTAGTCTTCCTGTCTTCGTCGTTCGTTCCTGGATCGTCACTCAACACTGGATTACAGCTTCGTCACTAGGATTACTCACTCACCGGGATTCAAGGGATCATCACTGGACCGAGCACCACCACCTGTTGTCCACCGAAGTCCCTGCGTCATCTGTCCATCAGCCTTGTGTCCGCCAGCCTGTGTCTCCTGTGATCTTGCTCATTTTCCTGACCTTTCAGCTGTTTGTCAATAAATACGCCTTGCGTTTACATCCTGTGTCTGTCATACGTTACATACGTTACAGAACGATCTGACCATTATGGATGTAGCAGGCGCTTCTACGTGGGACTAGTTCGCGGCTCGAAGTATCGCTAGAATGGACACTCAGGAGGAGAACATCTCCCTCACAGAGAGGGCGGTCCAAGCGCTTGTGATGCAGGAGTCCGAGCTCACCCAGCAGATACAACAGCTCCGAGTCTCCACTGCGCCACCCTCCACTCCACTGCGCCACTTCCAGAGCCGCAGCCGCGGCGCGAACCGAGACTACCGACACCCGAAGGTTATTCAGGTGAACCAGAGTTTTGCAGAGCTTTTCAGACCCGATGTTCTATGCACTTTGCATTACAGCCTCAGACGTTCATCCAAGAGCGATCCAAGGTGGCGTCTGTGCTGACGCTACTCTCCGGCCGGGCGGCTCTCTGGGGAACGGCGGTGTGGGAGAATCAAGACCCATGCTGCGCCTCGTTCCAGGCACTCTCCGAGGAGATGAAGAGGGTTTTCGATCGGGCGGCGGCGGGTAGGGAGGCTCGCCAATCTTCGCCAAGGTCACGGTTCGGTGTCGGAATATTCCATCCAGTTCCGCACCCTGGCAGCAGGGTGCCGATGGAACGAGGAGGCGCAGTGGGACAGATTCCTGCATGGGTTGGCTGACCGTATTCAGAGGGAGATTTACATGCTGGACCTTCCTACTAGTCTCAATGGACTCATCGAATTAGCACTTTGAGTAGATGCTCGGCTGAACAGAATGGGCCATCTCCAACAAGATCATCCAGTTCGCGGCATGGAGAATCGACGTTCTGAATTCCTGGATACGGTCAGCCCCTCTTACGATCCGGAACCCATGCAGGTGGGTAGAGCTCGGCTTTCCCGGGAGGAGAAGGAACGGCGAAGATCCCACGGACTGTGCCTGTACTGCGGGAGGGCGGGCCATTTCATCCACTCATGCCCGTTTAAAGGACCAAGCCCGGTAGTGACTATGAGGCTACTATCGGGCGGGATCTCCACCGGGAATACCTCATCCTCACCATCATCATCTACTCTCCTTCCGGTAAGACTAAGGTGGGCAACCAACACTCACGACACCCAGGCTTTATTGGATTCAGGGGCAGAAGGTAATTTTATGGATATTGAACTGGCTCACCATCTCCACATTTCTACCACCCCTCTCACATACAAGCTCGCTGTCAATGCTCTCAACGGACAACAACTCTCCAACATTACACATGCCTCTGAACCCATCACTCTCATCACGTCTGGCAACCACACTGAGACAATAACATTCCTCCTCATAAACTCACCTCTGGCACCCATAGTACTTGGTCATCCTTGGTTCACACAACACAATCCCAGAGTCGATTGGGGGCACAACACTATTTCTATGTGGAGTAATAAGTGTCATGAGTCATGTCTGGTTTCTGCGTGTTCGTCTGTACCTGTGTCTGTTTTCCAGAAGGAGGTGGTGAATTTATCTAACATGCCCGAAGAGTACCAGGACCTGAGAGAAGTGTTCAGTAAGTGTCGTGCTGCTTCTCTTCCTCCACATCGTCCCTATGACTGTGCTATAGACTTAGTACCAGGTGGGTCTCCGCCAAAGGGCAAGTTATATTCACTTTCTGTTACAGAGAGGGAGGCTATGGAGAAATACATTTCTGATTCTCTAGCATCCAAATTCATTAGACCTTCCTCATCTCCAGTGGGGCGGGGTTCTTTTTTGTGGGGAAGAAGGATGGGTCTCTGCGACCGTGTATTGATTACCGAGGGTTGAACAACATCACGGTAAAGAATACTTATCCTTTGCCGTTGATGTCTTCAGCTTTCGAACGATTGCAGGGAGCATCTATCTTTACAAAATTGGATTTACGTAACGCTTATCATTTGGTTCGCATAAGGAAGGGAGATGAATGGAAGGCCGCATTTAATACCCCCAGAGGGCACTTTGAATACTTGGTTATGCCCTTCGGGCTCTCCAACTCGCCCGCGGTCTTCCAAGCACTCGTCAATGACGTGTTGAGAGATATGGTTGATCAATTCATATATGTTTACCTGGATGACATATTGATCTATTTCTCTTCTCTCCAGGAACACGTTCAGCACGTCAGACGAGTGCTTCAGAGGTTGCTAGAGAATGGGCTTTTTGTCAAGGCGGAGAAATGCGTATTACATGCACAGTCCGTTCCCTTTTTAGGGTACATCGTCTCGTCTGAGGGAGTGCGTATGGATCCTGACAAGATTAAGGCTGTGATAGATTGGCCAAGTCCAGATTCCCGTAAGGCCCTACAGAGGTTTCTGGGATTCGCCGATTTTTATAGACGTTTTATTCATAACTTCAGCCAACTAGTCGCTCCTCTGACCGCCTTGACCTCCCCCAGAACGACGTTCAGGTGGTCCGATACAGCGGAAGCTGTATTTGCCAAACTCAAGAGCCGCTTCGTTTCGGCTCCCATCCTCGTTGCCCCTGATCCATCACGGCAGTTCGTGGTGGAGGTCGACGCGTCAGAGGTGGGGGTAGGAGCAGTTCTTTCTCAACGTTCTGCCACAGATGATAAGGTTCACCCTTGCGCGTTTTTTTCTCATCGTTTATCACCTGCAGAACGTAATTATGACATTAGTAACCGGGAGTTGTTGGCAGTCAAGTTGGCACTGGAAGAATGGCGACACTGGTCAGAAGGTTCTGGGGTACCTTTTATCGTTTGGACCGATCACAAGAACCTAGAATACATTAGAACTGCTAAAAGACTCAACTCTAGGCAGGCTCGGTGGGCACTTTTTTTCGGCCGTTTTGACTTTTCTCTTTCGTACCGCCCGGGTTCCAAAAACATCAAACCCGATTCCTTATCTCGTATTTTTGACCATTCCGAACGCCCGTCTACTCCCGAGTGTATTTTACCCGAGACATTAGTGGTCTCCACTCTCAGATGGGAGGTCGAATCGAGGGTCATGAAGGCCTTAGAAGGGGTAACGCCTCCGCCCGATTGCCCACCGAACCGATTATTTGTGCCTGAGGAGTATCGGTCTGAAGTCATTCAGTGGGGTCATTGCTCCAGTATAGCTTGTCATCCAAAAGTTAATCGTACCAGTTTTTTGGTTAAGCAACGATTCTGGTGGCCGTTAAGGGCTCGTGATATCCGTAGTTTTGTTTTGGCTTGCTCCGTTTGTGCCACTGGTAAGACGTCCAACCGACCCCCTGATGGGTTACTACAACTGCTGTCAGTCCCTACGAGACCCTGGTCCCACATCGCGCTAGATTTTGTCACTGCCCTCCCGCCCTCCCAGGGCAAGACTGTCGTTTTGACGGTCGTGGACCGGTTCTCGAAGGCGGCTCATTTTATCGCCTTGCCCAAATTACCTTCAGCCAAGGAGACAGCGGTTACTGTCATAGATCACGTCTTTCGTTTACATGGCCTCCCGATGGACGTGGTCTCCGACAGGGGTCCCCAATTTGTGTCCAAATTTTGGCAAGAGTTTTGTAGATTATTGGGGGCAATGGTTAGTCTCTCTTCGGGGTTTCATCCCCAAAGCAATGGTCAGTCAGAGAGAGCCAACCAAGATCTGGAGAGAGTGTTTCAATGTTTGGTTTCCAAGAATCCTTCCTGGTGGAGCCAACAACTTTCTATGGTGGAGTACGCCCATAACTCGTTACCAGTGTCAGCTACGGGCCTTACTCCGTTTGAGTGTAGTTTAGGTTACCAGCCACCAGTTTTTGCCAGTACGGAATCCGAAGTCGCGGTCCCCTCCGCTCACGCCTTCGTCCAGAGGTGTCACCACACTTGGACTAGAGCCCGTGAGACTCTCCTTCAAGTGGGGACGCGCACCAAGGCCAAGGCCGATCGCCACCGGTCAAAGCCTCCCGTATACGTCGTCGGTCAAAAAGTGTGGCTTTCTACTAAGAATATTCCTCTCCGCTCCATCTCTAATAAGCTTGCCCCTAAATTTATTGGCCCGTTTCCTGTCACCAAGATCATTAGTCCGGTGACAGTCCGCCTCAAACTTCCTCCTACGTACAGGAGAATTCACCCCGCCTTCCATGTATCCAAAATCAAACCCGTGTTTTGGGCACCTATTAATCCGCCTGTCCAGGTTCCTCCCCCGCCGCGTCTCGTAGATGGGGAACCTACTTATTTGGTTAGTGCTATTCTGGACTCGAGAAGGAGGGGACGCGGATTTCAGTACCTGGTGGACTGGGAGGGTTACGGTCCGGAGGAGAGAAGTTGGGTTCCCGCTAGAGACATTCTGGATCACTTTCTGATCGATGATTACAATCGGCAGGTAAGTCCGCCTGGGAACGCCAGGAGGCGTTCTTAGGGGAGGGGGTACTGTCACGGTTCATGAATTCACTCTCTCTCTTTCGTCTAGCGTGCTGTTGTGTGTGTGTGTGTGTGTGTGTGGGCGTGGTCACTGATCAGCGATGATCAGCAGCGCCAGCTGGTTTCAATTGTTTGTTTCTATATAAGTTCAGTAACTGGTGTTTCATGTTGTCAGATCGTTGTTTCTCCCCGGTGTGCTCCCGTGCTGTTCCTGTGTTCTCTGTTCCTGCCTAGTCTTCCTGTCTTCGTCGTTCCTTCCTGGATCGTCACTCAACACTGGATTACAGCTTCGTCACTAGGATTACTCACTCACCAGGATTCAAGGGATCATCACTGGACCGAGCACCACCACCTGTTGTCCACCGTTACAATTAGGAGATTACAGTTTTTGCTTATTATTATATTAGGCTTTTTTAAGTGAATTTATTGAACTATTTTCACAGACTTTAAACTAAGATCTTGAAGATTTACTATCCTATGTCCCTCTCGTGTGGACAACATTAGTATTATGGTCTAAATCTTTGTATCACATTAATATAAATGGCTTTTTTTTCTTTTTCTTTTTTTGAATGATTATAAATGTTTAATGATTACTTTACTGATATTAAGATTCACTGATTTGGTATCTTATTTTATGCTTTAACATTTGAATTTTCAACTTCCACTTTTAAGCAGTAATGATTCATTATGGACCCTTTTCACATGACTGTAACGACGCATTTCAATTCTTGGAAGTTTATATATATATATATATATATATATATATTTATATATATATATATATATATATATATATATATATATATATACATATATACACACATTTATAACACTATACTTTGTATTATATCACCTTTGCATCAAATTACAAATAAACTAGTTAAGGCTCATGGGAGGGTGTTTCTAATGTAGCATCTAATGGAGAGACGGTAAATTTGACATCGTTCTCTCTTCTGCGTTATCAGTCTCTCTCTAAATTGTTTTTTATTTTTTGAAAATAGTGAAAACACTATTGTGGTCTGTGGAGTTTTTCTTTTGCTATTTGAGCAAATGTGAATGCAAAAATTTATTTGTAGTATTCCTATTTGCTGCTCTTCAAATTAACCCAACTATGATGACTTCTGCTGCTGAGAATTCTGGAAATATGAAAAGGGTCGATTATGTCACTTGTTAAATGGTTATATAACTATTTCATTCCTTAATTGCATTACCATTGTGATTCAGTTTTTTGCGCCTTCCGAAATATTTTTTAGCACCAGATGTCACTGCCACTAATCATGTGTGTTTGATTGACAGGTTAAATAGACTCCAGCTCCTTCCTCAGACTACACTCTCAAAACCTCCTCTGATGAACAGTATTCATCCTGTCTGTGTGCTAATGGAAGAAAAACCTTTAGATAGATTCTCACTCCTTCTGTTCTTGGTGAGTTTTCCAGTCTGAATCATTGTTTCTCAGTGTTTGTGTCTGTTGTATTTTTATGTACATGTCTTTTGCTGTAGGAGTCTTGAATATTACAGTCAGTGCAGAGGCTGAGTCGTCCCAGACGGTGTGTGACATTGAGATGAGCGTGCCAGAGAGAGGACGCATTGACACAGTCACACAAAGCTTCCGTGTAAATGTGGGTAAAAACATATTATGCAAAAACAATGCTTTAATGCAAGTTACACTGAACAAAATTATAAATGCAATACTTTTGTTTTTGCTGAACTCAACGGGCCCTATAATACACCCGGCACAATGCGACACAAGGTGCAGTGCAAGTGTGTTTGCTAGTTTCAGTCCGGCGCCGTTCGCATTTTCCCATCCAGCGCTACGTCATTTAATTAGCAAATGCATTTGCACTAGGGCTGTGAATCTTTGGCAAGGCAGTGATTCGATTCGATTACAATTCATAGGTTTTCGATTCGATTCAATAACGATTTTTGCAAATTTAGAACGATTCAATTCGATTCGATTCACAATTAAATTCGATTCGATTCGATTATAACAATTCGATTCTGCATTCTTTAAGTGCATTCACGGGATTATTTAAATGCTTCTACTAAATTATTTAAATGCTTAGTCAGGGGGCAAATTACAGTAGCATTTATGGTTTCAGAACCATAGGTCAGAAAAAAGAAAAAAAAAAACTTTTGTCCATTGTTAAATGCTAGTTTAATGATGCGACATGGCATACGTAAAGCGTACGTACGAGCTTAAAGAGTATTATGTATAAGCTAACATTTTGTCACACCAGGGGCTTAGCCATAATTTCAGAAGTGACAGAAATGTCAAATACAATCATTTTATGTATGTAGCCTATATAATAATAATAATAATTATAATAATTATTATTATTTATTTTTTTTACAAGGAATTATCTTCTTTTTTAATTACTTTTAATTAGCTGTAATAAATCAAATACACTGCTGGACAATAATCAATCATTTGTAATATATATATTTCTTTCCTTATGGCAATTTTATGATTGTTTTATATACTAGGCTACATTTAATTAGCAATTATTTAAATTTTCTGTACAGAATAAGGTAGAAAATATACTTTATAGTTTCTGTACTGTAATAAATGTCACGTCTATGAGAGCGAGATCGCTTCTCTTTCAGTGTGAAAACGTCTTCATCTCTATTTAACTTTTCCTCTCCATCAGCGAATGATTCTGAGAGAAAACGCGCCAGATGTCTGTTTGCTAATGAAACAAACGCTACTTTCATGCATATTATCAGATAAATCTCGCGCTCTTATTTCAAGGTCGTTGTTAAAAGCGGTGAGATGACATTCAGAATCATTTAATTCTGCTTAAAATGTTTTTCAGTACATTTGAGGAAAACAATCTTAACTGAAATATCGAACAGGGTATGAAAAGCGAGAACTTAGATGGATCATATACTACATTTAAAAAGGGAGAAGGAAATACATGGTATGAACTGTTTTAACCTCATAAATTAACCATTGCACAAAACCCAATTGTCCAGCAATGAATATTATTTCAAATGGAAATATTGTAATAAAATCTTAAAAACCACATTACAAATCTCCCGATGAGTCTGAATAAATGTATTAAATTTAATTTAACTAACAAGCTGACCGCATTTGTGCTGAGGACTTTTGGGAAAGCACAGCGGTACATCTTTATTGACCCACAAAAAATTCAGAATATAAAGCAATGGCTGATACGCCACCAAAGACCAGACGGTTTATATGAGCGCAAGGGAAAACTCTTCAATAACAGAATGAAGGTAAAAAATATTGCAAAGTATATAAGAAGTGTATATTTATGTTCATTATAAATCAATGAACATTTGTTTTCTGGGGAAAAAAATCAATCAATTTACCACTGAAAATATCTAAACATTCTTAAAACAAGATATTTATTTAAGATACAAATTGTTAATGTAATTTGTTTTCAAAGGATATGTTTTTAATGAAGAGCATTCTTATCCCATAGTATAAAATAAAATATATTGTCTAAAGCAATTTTGCTTCTCAAGTTCAGTTGTCTTGTTATAAAAAGCCAAAATTGTTATTTAAAAATGAATATTTTGATTAAAGATGCCTTTATTTGCTATCTGTGTATTTTAGGGGGGTGTAAGTGACGATGTGACCATAACTGCCTATATAACTGCATCACTTCTTGAGCTGAACACATCAGTTACGGTCAGTACAGTCTATATGTTTTCAAGCATAAACTGTACTATTTTATAAAGCTCTTATTTTCAACTGTTTCTGTTGTAGGGTTCTGCTGTGAGCAAAGGTCTGTCATACTTAAAGCGTTTTGTTGGTGATAACCGAAACACTTACACCACTGCTCTGATCGCCTACACTTTCAGTCTGGCTAGAGACAAAGTGACTCGAGACTATCTTTTAAAAAAGCTAATGGACATTGGGATTTCAGAAGGTAAGAGATCTGTAACAAGTTGTGCTTGTCACACTTTGAAGTGTAAATCTCATTTATCATGGATCCCAAATCTTTTTAAAGGGTCTCGTCTCCACTGGTCTCAGTCTGCTTCTGCTGATGACTCTGATTCTCTGGCAGTGGAGATCAGCTCATATGTGCTGCTAGCTGTTCTCTCTGCTGATTCACTCACTACAGCTGATCTGGGCTTTGCTAACAGGATTGTCAGCTGGCTTGTGAAGCAGCAGAATGCCTATGGAGGATTCTCCTCCACACAGGTGACTCAAACTACTCAAATCAAACACATGACTGACAGCAAGTTTGGTACTCGCTGTCCTTCAGATGACCTTGTACTGTTACATAGGGCTGGGCGATATGGGAA
This sequence comes from Carassius carassius, assembly GCF_963082965.1. Lineage (NCBI taxonomy): Eukaryota > Metazoa > Chordata > Actinopteri > Cypriniformes > Cyprinidae > Carassius > Carassius carassius. The sequence goes on from NC_081782.1 coordinate 14,787,157, forward strand.
TCAACTTGAAAATGTATACAATATGATTCTCAAAAGTCAAGGTAATTCAAATAAAATATGACTGAAGTGACTATTAGTAATGACAATGAACAGCAGCTTTCAGTCTGTCACCGTGTTGAAATCTAATATATGAAAACATGAAATATCAGACATACAGTAGTAGGCCTAGTTCTTTAAATGCTTTCTATTGAATTGAGCTGGTTTTCCATTGTTTTTTCTATGTACACATGTATGCGTTTGACTGTTTCACATCACATCACATCTACGGCATTCTAATAATGCAGTGCTCAAGTTAAGAAAAGTTCAACTCCATCTTCTTGCATTTTTTTTCATATTCTACTGCCCGCCTCACATCTTTGTCAACACAGAAGTGCATTCTGTGTGAATGGCGCCTAGCGATATGAGCATGTCACACGTGAGCGGTTAATCACATGCGCTAACATGCTGTGGGATAATTTTTTTATTTTTACAGTTTTTATTGGCATATTGTCAAAGTGTCTGATTTGAACTTTGATAAAAAATAATCGTGGCAAAACATTCATTTTAAATTAATTGATCAAATTACATTACAATGTTAACTAGAGCTGGTCATCACCAAGTGCCTTATGAGACGAGACAAGTCAAGATTCAGTGTCTGTCTGCAGCAAACATGAGAAGTCTGAATCGGTATCAGTATCTCATTATCTTCCCATTGTCTCGTAGAAGAGCATAGACAACACTAAGAAATGCATGTTTAGCTAATTTACACAAGCTACTGCTTTATATCAGTAAACGAAATTAATGCTACATCAGTGATGTTTTCTGTGAACAAGAACTGCATTTTTTTGTTGTTTAAAGGGGTCATATGACGTTTGCTAAAAAGAATATTATTTGGTGTATTTGGTGTAATGTAATGTGTTTATGTGGTTTAAGGTTCAAAAATACATTATTTTCCATATAATGTACATTATTGTTGCTCCTCTATGACCTGCCTTTCTGGGACGCATAGATATTTACAAAGTTCATCGTTCTGAAAAACCGAGGTGTACACTGATTCGCCAGCTATCCAGTGCTTGTGACTGGCTAAATACCTCAAGCTTGTGACGGAAATTTTACGCCCCTTACCACACTGTGGTGCTGTCTCCCAGCAAGATGAGACAAAACCAATAAAACACATGACAAACCAGGTATTTGTTGCATCCAGTGGGGACACATTTTTTTATGCGTTGCGTTGCTTATCGCACTGCGTAAACATAAATCCATGTCTGCATTTGTGACCGGAGAAACAACAAACAAGCCTACTCTACACTGCTCAAAACTCACATTTGAATAGTCAGTGACAAATTGTTTAAATATAAAAAAATTTACTTACAAGCTGTAAGTCAGAAGCTCCAGACTGTCCTTTCAAAGTTGGAACTGCCTCACTTTGTAAAAACAACTTTGTTCCACACACTCATTATAGGCTACTGGTTCAGGAAACAGTCCTCATTCTCCATAAAATGCGCTGCACACATCGGAATATTTGGGTTAAACTGTTCTGGAACAGTGTTGTAAATACAACTTAACCACTGATTTCTAGTTGTGTCCTCTTTTGGAAGACCAAACAATCGCTTTCACAATGAAACACACAGCATCTCTACAACATGGCCGCTGCGGCAACAGCGAAATAAGTTATGCCTTCTTTCTTTTGCATGAACATTTGGGCGTCATTTTGCAAATCTTCTCACACCGTGACATAGACATGTGGGGATGTGATAGAACGAGCCAGTTTAGGTAGGCATTGTTGACTCTTAACTTTTATAAAGAATATCTGTTTGAATTTGCATCATTTTTTCTGAGTGAAGTAAACCACAGATCTGTTGCTAAGGTGACCGTTTACACACTGTTGCCCAGCCTTAATGGCATTCAATGGAAATCTAAACAAAGGTTTGATGAGCAACTTACAAATAAGAACAACATGCAGAAACATGAGAAAGATTAAAACAAAAGGAATCGCCGGTGCAGCACAGATGTCTACTAATTAAATTATTTATTAAAGGTGCATAACAAAAAATAAATGACTAACGTTTCGATGTGGTTACATCTTCATCAGAGTCCTTGGAGAGAATGAGCAATGAAGCCATTAATAAGGATCATCAACAGGTGTGATTAAGGGGGCGTTGGTCAAACAAAACGTCAACTTAAACTGAGGATAGCTGAACACAAAACAGCAATTCGTACTCAGAACTTAACATATGCCATGGCGAGGCACTATAAGCAGGCCAATCATGGTTCCCCTGCTTCTTTGAAGTTTTGGGGAATTGAGAAAATCTTACCTTCACCCAGAGGTGGTGACATTATTAATAAACTTCTATGCAGGGAAGCGTTTTGGATACATACACTTAACACTCGAGAACCTCTAGGTCTAAATGATGAATTGAGTTTAACATGCTTCCTTTAAACACCTAAGCATATTAAAATACAGTGTTTAAGATTAATATATTTTTACTCCCATTGTATTGTGATCTTTGTAATAATGTGGGCACTTGCCCTTTAATGATTGTTTTATGAGTGTGACACCTTGGTTCAGAGGGATGTATTTGTTTTGGGTGGCCAACGCCCCCTTAATCACACCTGTTGATGATCCTTATTAATGGCTTCATTGCTCATTCTCTCCAAGGACTCTGATGAAGATGTAACCACATCGAAACGTTAGTCATTTATTTTTTGTTATGCACCTTTAATAAATAATTTAATTAGTAGACATCTGTGCTGCACCGGCGATTCCTTTTGTTTGAATTGTTTTGTCCTGCCCTGGTTGCACCAGTTTGTCTGTGGATTACAGAAGCGCAGAGAACTTTCTTTTCTATGAGAAAGATTAAATTGCAATATTGGGAGAAACAGGGCCTTATTTTAATGATCTAAATGCAAAGGGTAAAGCGGAAAAACGGGCGCCAGGGCGCATTTTTGGAATGGGTTGTCCCTATTCTCTTAATAAGTAATGGTTGTAACGTTCAATAAACCAACCAGAGTGGGATTTGTTCAATTTCATTTATCATCCTTAGTAGTAACAGGCTGAATTGCCTAATTCTACTACACGCAATGACTATCTATCATTACATTTTTATATATATGTAGCCTACACAATAATATTCTTTTACACTGTAATCCTTTTGTTTTTAATATTTAGCCTGTTTGTGTGATGCGCATCCCTGTGTGTAAAAAGCAAAGTCAATGCGCACTGGGGACCCGCCCAGAGGCACATTTTCTACCAACGCGCTCTTTAAATAACAAAAAAATATTGTGCCATTGACTTTAGACTTTAGGCCAGGTTTGAGTTGGTCTATGGCGCAGTCTATTTTCAGCTCCTTAAAATAGCAATGTGCCAGCAATGTGCCTGAACACACCTCTTTTTAGACCAGCATGCCCATGGGCGCACAAATGGGCGCAAATGCATTTTCTAATTAAATGACGTGGCGCTGGACAGGAAAATGCGAACGCTGCGCCTTGTGTCGCATTGTGCCGAGTGTATGATAGGGCCTATAGTGTAACAACTAAAACCTTTATCATTTTATGTTAGTCTGCAATTAATGATGAACTGCCTCTAACTAAAAATGTAATGTTTACTATTGTCCTTTTGTAATTATTAACAGACTATTTTCCTTTTAAATACTGCAAAGCTGCTTCGACACAATCTGTATTGTTAAAGCACTATATAAATAAAGGTGACTTGACTTGATTGCTGAATAATGGGTAAAAGACACATTACTGAACACATTTATTTCTCAGGACACAGTGGTGGCTCTTCAGGCTCTGTCTTTGTACGCTACCAAAGTGTTCAGCTCTGACGGCTCCAGCACAGTGACTGTACAGTCAGCAACAGACACTCACCACTTTGATGTCAATCAGGAAAATAAGTTACTGTACCAGGAGAAGCAGCTGCAGGACGTCCCAGCCAAATACAGCATTGAAGTGAAGGGCTCAGCCTGCGTGTCTGTGCAGGTCTGTGAAGAGCAGCAAAACAAATTAAAACCATATTATGACGACAGCTTAAAGAGATGTTCTAATGTTCTGTGACTCTCTTCTAGATGTCTCTTTTCTACAATATCCCCACTCCCAAGGATTCTAAGGACAAATTCTGTATGTCGTATTAGATATTATGTAAGAGCAGATTCTGATTTACACCTTCTGTGTTAAGATTTAATTATTTGCTTGATTATTGCAAATATTCTAAATTGTAATACTTTTTGTTATCTGTTCAGTTATACTGGGACACAAGACAGTTCTAACATGGTCATTGTAGATATGAAACTCTTGTCTGGTTTCAAACTAGAGCCCTCTTCCCTGGATGCGGTAAGGCAGTTTAAGTTACCATCCAGGACAGTAAAAGCTATGCATTTCCCCAAATGTTTACTAATATTTTAAGTTTGTGCTGTTTTTCCACATTAAAGAAAGCAGTACATCGTGTTGAATCCAAAGACGACCACGTGATCATGTATCTTCAAGAGGTGGGAATGATAATATGTATGGTTTATAATGACAACCAGTGTGATTAAAAACAACTATCAAATCTGTTTTAAAACCTAATAGCACTGATTAATTAAATATAAGTTATTAAAAATATTTGTTTCATATATTTAACAGATCCAAAAGAACATGTTCCTTCGCCAAACACTACGTATTAAACAAATCTTCTCAGTTAAAAACCTCAAGCCAGCAGTTGTAAAAGTCTATGATTATTACCAGACCAGTAAGTCTAAATTACTGAGCACTTATTTACACACAATTAAGTCTTGGCACCTTTGAAGCTTTTTAAATCTTGTTTGCAGGTGAGCGATCTGAAGCAGAATACTTTAATCACAGTGCCTGAGGAAGGATGCCACAGAAGAGACAACGGATGTCTTCACACCAATGCAGTGTATAACTTTAGGTTATTAAATTGAATTGGCATGTATAGTTATGCAGCTGAAAGCTTTCATTTTCGTATTGTCTTGTAGGTTCCCAGTTATTTCATGCATGTTTAGGGCTTTTCATTTGTGTTTTATCATTATAAAGCACATAAATATTGAGATGTATGTAAGCCTTAGCTCATAGAGGCATTATTATTTTAGAGAAATATTATGCTTGTTAGTCATTAACTTTTAATAACACATTATCTTTATAGCAAATATAATTGTTTTGATTGCTGTTGACCTATTCTCTGTTAGTGTCATTATGAATAGATTACTCTATATTTGTGAAAAGAGCAAACAAAGATTGAAAAAAGTTCAGTAAATTTGCCAAGTACCCTTTAGTGTTCTTTTAGATGATATCAAATAACAATATCTCCACAACATCACTCAATCAAATAAATATGAAATGAACATCTTTGTCCTGACAATATTTAATATTCTCATACTATATAAAAATATATAATAATATTAGTAAGGCCATTCAGCAGTACATTTATAAAAGTTTTGAGATTAATACAAAAAAGTTAATGTCCACATCAGTGTTATAGATTTTGTAATTATTTTAATAGTTCCTTGAGGTTTACTTATAATGTTAATAAAGTTTTTTTTCACCAAAAGAAATATATATATACCTTCTGATATCTGTACAAGCCGCGAACGAGATGTTTAAACTTTGTCCTACTGATGACAAACTCAAACATGTGGACTACCAGAAAGCAAACACACATCTCTATACTGTATCTATTGTAGACAAGATAGTGCCAGTAATTGTAATTAGTATTTGCTTTTGACGTGACGCTAAATAAGAGTGTTGCATGACTCTCATGTAATCAAGTGTCAACCATTAAACGACTGGATGCAAGTGGGCATTGCCTATGGTGAGAAGATGACTATTCATCAATGTCCTACTCTGAAGGCAGTGTTTATGCAAATGTTTGTTCTCCCATGATGTCTTCATGCCCTCAGATCCGAATGAGCCATTTTTGGAGCTTGATAAAAAAATGCTTTGTTTACAGTGAGGAGGACATTTTAAGCTATGAAACTTGCAGGATATTTTAATGGTACAAAGGCCTGCCAAAATATCAAGGTAAATTTGATGTCACATGTCATCATGACTCCTTTCAAATATCATATAATTTGTCTCTTTCATGACAAAGCAAGTCTAGTTCAGGATCATTCAAAAAATGTATCTACATTTGCATAAGGTGCAGGGTGAGCTGGTGCGATGGAAGCTTCTGAAGGCTGCACCTTTTTGCAGGTGATCAGTGAGAAGTACAGTGCATTTTGTGAATCAGAGACTGCTGTTTGAAGTCCTTGACACTTAGCATCATTCATAGCATACAAAAGGCAATTTCATTTCAACGGAGGGATAAAAATGTAGATTTTTTTAAAATTGTATTCATCTTTGGAACACAAATTAAGATATGTTGGATGAATTCCGAGAACTTTCTGACCCTGCATAGACAGCAAGGCCCAAAAACATAGTAAGGACCTTGTTTAAATTGCATGTGACATCAGTGGTTCAACTATAATTTTAGAAAGCTACAAGAATACTTTTTGTGCACAAAGACAAAAATAACTTAACTCTAAGAAAAGAATAAATCTTTGAATAAAGACGTTATTCTTAAGTGTTCTCGTAGCTTCATAAAAAATTACATGTAAACCACTGATGTCACATGGACTATTTTAATGATGTCCTTATTAGGTTTTTCTGCCTGGACCTTGGCCTAAGTAGATCCCTTTTTGTCTATGCAGGGTCAGAAAGCACTCAGATTTCATCAAAAGTATCTTAATTTGCATTCCACAGATGAAGGAAGGTCTTGCTGGTATGAAACAGCAAAAGAGTTTTCATTTTTGGGTTAACTATCCCTTGAGGTCTAATTATTTGAATGATTATTGCGTCTTTCATAGGCAGCAGTGTGTTTTTTATAAGCTGCCAAATGTTTGTTGATAGCACTTATGTGTGTTTAAATGTAATAAAACATTGAAAAGAGTAAACGGTTGTGAAGTGTCTGTCTCACGCTTAGCCCCAGTTAAATTGCAAAAGCAATTTTGAAATTAATGGTTTAATTTAGTATCGCACAGAAAATTCTAATCACACAGGGGCAATTGTATGCTTTAAAGGGTTAATTATCAACACATTTTGTCTTTTAGAAGCTGCATTCAAATCCATTTAGCTCAAAAATCTGAGGGGCACCTGCCTCTTTTGCCTCTTTATGTCTACAGGTGATGACAAACAAATCGTTGTTGTAAGTTGAACTTGATCTGTCCTACAACAAGCTCCAAGACTGTCATGAGGTAAATTAGTCATTTCATTCGAGGATCTGCTGAGACAAGAGGTTGCATTAATTAAATGTTCAATGTAGTTTTAGATTATTCGATTGTTATTTTGTAAGAATTACAGAACCTCAGACACTCTGATCTTCGGAAACACACAAAAGACACACAATGCATTAACATACAGACATCTGGCTGGTACAATGATCTCAAAGAAATAGACTAAAAGCTGATGAAGATCCTTAGAGTTAAGAGATATTTTGCTAACTGTAGAGGGTGTGCCGTTTCCCAGTGTATTTCATGCAAAATGCCTTGTCTCACAAGATGATGATCAATGCATATTCCAATTGTTCCTGTCTCCATCTCGTTGGATGTTTGTCTTGGTCTGAGATACTTAAGGAAATGTGGCAAGAGGATCAGGGCCTTCTGTAGCTGGAATGTTCACACTTCATATGACGTATTTTACTAAAAGTCAGGTATACATCTTACTCTTAGATTTACCTTTGGGAATTTATGTCTTGTATTGTTTTGAATTGGCTATGTAATTCGCATAATACATATTTACCTGACTGTTAATACATTGTTACATTTCATTTTATTCTGACTTACTCTGAAATTATTTTCTCAAGTAGATTAAGTGAACGTGTATGTTTCCGCAAATCTGCCTCCAGGGTTAATTGCATACTAGATCTCAGGTTAGATGAAGCATGGAGCACATCAGGTGAGACTTTAGATTTCTGACTAACCACTTGACATTACATTGTAAGTTGTACTCGGTTGCATTAACTACGAGGTGGGGGGGCAGTCATGGTACTGGTCATAACCGCTGGTTATTTTCCCAGCTTTAGTTAAGTTGTACATAGTTATATAACTGTCGGGGGCTAGAAAAAGAGTTCTAGCATAACCGCTGATTATTGTTTTGGGCTTTAACTAAGTTGTACATGGGTAACTGTGGGGGACTAAACAGAAATACATATAACGATGAAGAATGGTAAGGATGGGCAACCTATCAAACAACCAATTTGCCTTTCAACCTAAATTCGAGGTCATATTTAAATGGAGTCAGATTTGAGTTTAACTTAAATTGAATAACTTTGCATGCTGAAAAGACAGAACACGCAGGAACACTTCAGCCAGCACCAGATACCTTCCTTGGACCAAGTGCGTGGACCTTACAATTTAGATTAGATTTACAATTGAGGAATACAATAAGCAGTTTTTCATAAAAAGGCCGATAAATACAGGATGTGCTCGTAATACAAAGTTTCAGGCATAGTTTAGGGCATGCGTTTCCCAAATGCATTGTAAGCCTAAGTAGATTGTAGACACATTTTCATTAATTTAGGCTTACAATGCTTTCGGGAAATGCAGCCCAGTTTCATACAAACTAGATTTTTGTTTTCTTTTTCTTATTTTTTTAGGATGAAGTCAAATGTTGTCGAAAGAGATTAGTTTTCAGTTGTCGCTTGAAATTTTCAGGAATCCAGCATTCTGTATAGGTGTGGGAAGATCATTCCACCAGCCAGGAATGGTGAATCAAAAAGTTCTGACAATGCTAGGAGAAACTATGTGCCTGTATGATGGGTCCCAGTAATGTAGTGTATACGGAGAAGAGGACGGGTCCAAGAACTAATCCCTGAGGAACCCCAGTGACCAGTTGATATGCTTTGGATACCTCTCCTCCCCAGGCCACCCTGAAAGACCTACCAGTGAGACAGAATTCAAGCCATGAAGTTGAATTTGATATGATGTTTGATATGATGCCCAGTGATGAGAGGGTGGACAGGAGGATCTGATGATTCACAGTGTCAAAAGCGGCAGATAGATCAGGCAGAATGAGAACTGATGATTTGGAATCAACTTTTGCAATCCGAAAGGCTTCAGTGACTAACAGTAGCGCAGTCTCAGTTGAATGTCCACTTCTAAAACCTAACTGGTTACCAGTCGATTATTATGTAGAAGAAAAACATGATGCCTGGTTAAAAACAAATTGTTCAAGTGTTTTCGCTATGAATGTAAAGAGACAGGTCTATAATGGTTAAAGGTTTATTTGTTTGTTTTTTTTAAAGCCCATCATTCTGTACCGCCACAGCTGAACAGTTAATCATCACTGAGGTCATGTGACATTCAAATAAACTAAAAGGGTTTGATAAAGTTTTAGATGGTTAGATGCTGGTAAATGGTCTTCATATCCCTTCATGATGGCTTTTTTTCTTGTGTTACTCAATAGAGGAATATTAATACCGTGTCTTTTATTGCTTTCTGTCTATCAAGCAGCTTCTCAGCCGTAAGTGTTAGAAATTATAATTTTTTTTATTTATTTATTTGTTTGTCTGCTTGTTAAATATATCTGTTTTAATTTGTATGCCTGCTCTTAATTCAGAGTAACAATTATTACTTTTACACATTGAAAAGGGGTTTACTAAGTGCATGCACTTTCTTTTTGCAGAATTTTCATGGTGACATATCCAGGTGTTATAAGATCAGGCTCAGAGGCTAAACTGTGTGTGAGCCTTCTAAAACCAGAAGAAAATCTGCAAGTTACTATTTCTCTGGTTAACTTTAACCAGAACAGAACACTTTTACAGGAGAGGACTGAGAAGGAATTCCACCGCTGCATTGACTTTCAGGCCTGCTATTACATTTATGTTTTCAATGAACGACAAATGCTGGAGTTGTTTAAAATAACATATTCATTAAAAAATATATATATATATATATGCTAAATGAAAGCATATTGGCTCATATTTAACAACAGTTAAAGAATATTTTCAGGTTAAAATATCTTAACATTTTAGATATTTGCTCCCTAGAGAAGATGACACTTATTTGTGATACAACTGCATGTGTTCAGGCTCCCGACTCTGATTCAGTGCAAGAGATCCAAGTGGAAGCTAACGGGAAAAACACTCATCTGATTAAAAAGAGGAAAGTCAAATTTGTATCATATAATCCACTTACAATAATTCGAACAGATAAATCAATCTACAATCCAGGACAAATAGGTATTTAGCTTTTTATTCAGCCTTAGTGTGCACTGATCACAGTCTGTTTACATGCACTTCACTGGCCTTGATTTTTAATGCCTTCCTTAACTTTCCAGTTCAGTTCAGGATTTTCACAGTGGACCTAAATTTTAGGCCAGTTAATGAAACGGTAGGTAGCAATTTTTTATGTTTTTAATTGTGGGTGAAGAGAGCATGATAATGAATGTTAAATGTTTAGCCAACCTTATTGGTCATGTTTGCACAAATATACAGTACCTGAAATGCACTTTCAGGACCTCTGAATAAACAACCGTGGGTTTTTGAACAACCATGATCAATGACTGTTATGCAAACCAGACTTAATGTTATCTGTTTACATCCACAGTACAAACTCATAGCAATGCAGGTAAACTTAATTTATTATTTTCCCCCTTTTACAAAAAACTTTTTGGTAACACTTTTTAATAACATTCAGTTGTTTTTTGGCATTTATAAGTGATTTAGTTAATGATGAACTGAAGTGGTATGTTAATATTTGTGTCTATGATTTGTAGATTGAGTTATAAATAATTTAAAAGTGATTAGATGATGATTAACTAATCATTTACAAAACATGATTATACGTTCAAAAATTAAGTAATATGCTATTGATTTATAAATCTGTCATGTTATCTTTAAAAAAATAGCATATCATGAAATAATTAAATATATCCTTAGTAAATGGTTTATAAGTAACTAGTTAATATTTAATTTATCACTTATAAATCATTGAAATGTTAACATTGTACTATTATTTCACAGCATTAAAATAACGCCACATGTCAGAAAAGACTGTCTATATGCTCACCCTTCAGCCCTTACATTGTAGTACACACTACAAAGTATTCAAAACCTTTGTAATAAATAATTTACAACACTTTCTGCATCCTCTATTCTAAAGTGTAAACTACTCATTCGTACATCTTTCACCCAAGTGTGAATACTCACACAACCCGTAACTGGCAGGTTTTTAATAAATACAGGCTAATGTTGTTTATAGTGAATGCCCCTATATTTTTTTATATACTATAAACTATAAACAACATTTATTTTAAACTTCAAGCATACACGAAGAAAAAGAGAAACTAACCACCTGGGTGAAATGCGCTAGGCTATAATTGTCTCTTTCATTCTGCATCAATGCAAATGTGTGCAGGCTGCACATGTTTAGCTTGCTTTAAAATGATGGATTTTACTTGTATGCGAGGGTCCGAGTACAGTGCGCAAATTACATCACCAAAATAGTATGCGCATACTCATAAAATGTATAACTAGTGTTTCCCTGCATCATTTTAGGAAAATGTTTTGTGATTACATTATTCATCTGCAACAGAGCAGCTCTAATGCGCCATTAAAATGAACAGTGAAAGTTCCAAAAGCTTGTACAATACATTTTAACAGGTATAATTAAGTGTGGAGATAATTGAAGGGAACATCTGTTTGTTAAATGAAGCCAACTAACATTATTATTATTATTATTATTATTATGTCTCTGTACCCTATATTTGAAAAAAAAAAAAAAAAAAGACAAATGCTGTAAAAAAAAAAAAAAAAACAGGTATAATATCAGCGAGTACCAAAAATAAATCGGTATCTGACTTATTCTGAAAAAAAAGTGGTATCGGTGCATCCCTAATTTTAGATAATTTATTAGATTTGTAAATCGTTAGCATATTATTTAATAATCATTTGTGAATGTACAGTCATGTTTTGTAAATTATTAGTTAATCATCATCTAATCCCTTTTAAATTATAACTTAATCTACAAAACATAGATAAAACTGTTACCATATCACTTATTAATCATTTATGAATACAGTCATGTTTTGTAAATTATTAGTTCCTCATTAAATAATAACTTGTAAATGACTTGTAAATTAAAAAAACATACACAAATTGCAAGCATATCACTTATTAACTGCTTATGAATGTTTTGTAAATGATAAGTTCATCATTAACTAATCAATTATAAATGATTTACAACTAAGTGCTACCAATTTTTTGTGAATAAATGTTACTGTTACTGCCATGTTGTTTATCTTCAATAACTTCTCATATAAACAGGACAATCGAATGAACAGAATCAATCAGTGGATTAATGCCACATCAACCCATGGCAAGATTCTGCAACTATCCCATACGCTGAATCCAGAGGCACCTGTTGGTTCATATGTGCTGTTTGTAGAGATTAGCAAACAAACAATTAAAGAATATTTTCAGGTTAAAGAGTATGGTGAGTATTACATACATTTACAGTATGCTATAAAAAATACAGGTTCCATAAACAGGGCATTAACAGCAATGCCATAAAACAGGGGTGTCAAACGCAATTCCTGGAGGGCCGGAGCCATGCAGAGTTTAGCTCCAACCTTAATTAAACACACCTGATCCAACTAATCAAGTCCTTCAGGCTTATTTGAAAACTAAATGGTATGTGTGTTTGGAGCAAAAGTAAAAAGGCCCTCCAGGAATTGAGTTTGCCACCCCTGCCCATAGAAGAACAACTTTAGAATAAAACTTTATATATATTTTTTTTTTACTTTCTGTGAACAGTTCTTAAAAGAACAACAATTTAAAGGAATAGTTTACCCCAAAATACAAATTTGCTGAAAATGTACTCCCCCCACAGGCCTTCCAAGATGTAGATAAGTTTGTTTCTTTAGCACAAAAGATTTGGAGAAATTTAGTATTTTCTCGACAAAGGATACTGCACTGAATGGGTGCCGTCAGAATGATCTACCAAAAAACATCACATGTAATGAACACAACTGAACATCTTGTAAAGCAACACGCTGTATGTTTGTAATAAATCTATCATTAAGACAATTTTAACTTTAACCTATTGCTTTTGCCTAAAATGTAAGTACTCTTTCCATAATATTGCAACAATGTAAAGTTAGCAAATCTGAATCGGGAGAGAAATATGCACAGAGTAAGATAAAAGTGACAACAAATACTGTATTTTGATATTAGAGGACAACAGGGGATGGAGTTTGTCACTGGATGAAGGGGATTATGGAGAGTTTAAGGTTAAAAAACCTTGGATTTGTTTCTTACAAACATGCAGCTTTTTTCTTTACAATATGTTAATTTTAGGACTGGATTAATTGTTCATATGGATTATTGTGATGTTTTCATTTGCTGTTTAGACTGTCATTCCGATGGCACCCATTCACTGGCTTGAGTGTAAATGTTGTCACGCCCCTGGATTCATTGTGTTGTGTTTTCCCTCTACATGTGTTACGTGTCCCCAGTAATTATTCCATGCACCATGTGTTTCCCCAATTATCCTGTGTTTATAAGCCCTAGTCCTTTCAGTTCATGTTTGTCAGAGATTGTACATCCACAATATGTGTTTCATGTGCTCCTGTCTTCATCAAGATTCTTCATGAAATGCTAGATACCAATAAAGAATCTTGATTGCATACACTGAGTCAGTTTTCTAATTTTTTACTCTATTTTTACCTTTGCTAAAAATGTCTAATGTCACAACTGTTTTTGTGGTTCAGTTCTACCAACATTCGAAGTGAAACTACTCAAACCAAAGACAGTGAGAGCGAATGAAGAGGAAGTAAAGCTGGGGGTATGTGGGAGGTGAGGTGATTTGAACATTGACTTTTAACACGTTTGTTAGGCAGGAAGATCAGTTAACAGTATGTCTTGACAGATACACCCATGGACATCCTGTCCAGGGTAACGTGAAGATGGGACTCTGTGAAACCATGCCAGTCTCTGTTTATTATCCCTATCTGTATCAAACTCCATTCTGTGTTAATAGGTCAGCAGTAGTAAGTATGACTAAATGTTCATTGTTTTCTTTTACAACCCGAATTCCGGAAAAGTTGGGACGTTTTTTAAATTTTAATAAAATGAAAACTAAAAGACTTTCAAATCACATGAGCCAATATTTTATTCACAATAGAACATAGATAACATAGCAAATGTTTAAACTGAGAAAGTTTACAATTTTATGCACAAAATGAGCTCATTTCAATTTTGATTTCTGCTACAGGTCTCAAAATAGTTGGGAAACTGTACTAGCTGCTTCCAGAACATTTCAAATTGAGAAATGCTTTGAAAACAAGGTATTAATCCATTACAATATGGAGATTGCATGTATGTAAAATATGTAAGAATGTACAGTCTGTGAGTTTATTTTGCAGTAATGATCAGCTGACTTATTGCTACTCATCAAATAAATGTGTATTTGTGAACAGGTAATGTTGAAATTCTTCTAACATTTTATGAATAAATTACTTTTTTAATTATAAAATTGTTAGTTGATTGCTTTGTGCATTGTAATGGATGATTTCAAGGGAGACTTCATTTCATTTATGTAGATGAGTGGACTGATAAACAGCATTGCCTTGGAAAGCAAACAGCATTGCCTTGGACAGCAAACATTAGGAAATATTAGATCTGAGAATCCTCTTAATGCCATATCAGAAGTATTCCAGATAGCCGTGTAATAATTAGTCAGAGTATTTAGAAACGATTGGTTGAAATGCATTGATTTTGTTTTAAAATTAAAGATTGGACCACTGTGTGTCACAGGTGTCACTGCGGTTTTCTCCGAGTACAGCTGTTCCTGGTGAAGAAAACACTCTCCAGATCTCAGCTCAGCCTGGTTCACTGTGTGGACTCAGTGCTGTAGATCAGAGTGTCCTGATCCTGGAATACAGAGAACGTCTAGATGCTGACAAAGTAATATATATTTCAGACCTGTCTTTGGTTTTGATACTTTTCACAATGAAAATTCCAAAATCACTATTTCCTCCATCCTTCTGAAGGTTTTTAACCTGTTGCCAGCCATCTCGGTTACGTATGTAACCTTGGTTCCCTGAATAGGGAACGAGATGCTGCGGTGACGTCACCACGTATGGGAACACCTTCGGTGTGACGAATGTCTGAAGCCCTATACCATCCCGCCAATCTTATTGGCCAAATAGCTCGTGGCACCGCCCAGCATGCGTAAGCATATATATACCTGGTGCCGCGCGCCATTTACCTCAGATTTCATGACGAAGAAGAAAGCTATCAAGGTACGGCACAGCCAGAACCGCAGCATCTCGTTCCCTATTCAGGGAACCAAGGTTACATACGTAACCGAGATGTTCCCTTTCATAGGTCACTTCGATGCTGCGGTGACGTCACCACGTATGGGAACGCTATACCATCACGCCTGACGTACCTGATAGCTTGGATCCAAGGAAGCATCTGGTCAAGCGGAAAGAACCCGGGAGCCAGGAGCCATCCTCACATCCAGACTGTAAGACCTGATAAAAGTGCTCGGTGAGGACCAGCCTGCCGCAGCACAGATATCATCCATAGAAGATCCACTGAGAAAGGCTTGAGAAGAAGCCACTGCTCTCGTGGAATGACCTTTTACTCCTAAGGGCGAAGCGAGCCCGCGCGCCTCATAGGCCAAGGAAATAGCCTGCACCAGCCAATGGGACATGCGCTGTTTCGTAACTGCATGGCCTTATTCTTATGTCCAAAACAGACAAACAGCTGGTCAGACTCACGCCATGGGGCAGTACGATCCACATAAGTCTTTAACGCTCTCACAGGGCAAAGACTTAGATCCCCAGACTCCGCCGCAGCAGGAGAAAAGCCTCCAGGACCACCTGCTGAAAGCGAAAGGGATAGATGCGACCTAGGGACATAATTAGGCCTTGGTCGCAACAACACTTCCACAGAGTCTGTGCTATAAAAGTCAGGATTTATCCGGAACAATTCCAAGGGCTCAAACAGATGCCCTGATAAACCATGCAACACAATGGAAAAACCCATGAAGGGACCCGCACGGGGCAGAAAGGCCTCAGCCGTCGCGCACCCTGTATGAACGAGAAACAGTGGATGACGGCCCACTGAGGCACCATTTATATATTCGTGGTAAGCTGAATGGCTGCCACGTAAACCTTAGGGTAGCTGGTGTCACTCCATCCGAAAAACGTTCCTGAAGGAACTCCAGTACTGATGCCACTGGGCAGTAAACTGGATCCATATTATGAGTTTCACACCAGGCCATAAACAGTCTCCACTTGAAAGCATATAAGCGTCTCGTAGAAGCTGCTCTAGAATTCAGTATAGTCTCGGTAGTTTCAGCAGAAAGACCGGGACATATGAACTCACTCCGCTCAGAGGCCATGCCCACAGATTCCATAGATCTGGCCTCGGGTGCCAAATCAGTCCCTGTGCTTGTGATAATAAATCCTGTCTGAGGGGAATCTCCCATGGAGAGCCCGCTAACAGATTGATCAGATCCACAAACCACGGCTGTGTGTGTGCCACCGCGGAGCCACCAGCAGCAGCTGTTCCACCCTGTCCACCCGTATTCTGCATAATACCGCCGAAATCAGACGGATTGGGGGAAAACGCATACAAACTGGTCCTGGGCCAGTTGTGGGCTAATGCATCCAAGCCCAGGGGTGCTGGAGGGCATAGGGAGAACCAAAGCGGGTAATGCGTAGTCGTGTTTGACGCAAACAATTCCACTTCGCTTCCCCGAAAATCTGCCATAGGAGACTCACCATTTGGGGGTGCAATCCCCACTCCGCTTGCTCCAGAGTCTGCCTGGATAGCAAATTCGCTCCAAAGTCCAACGTCCGGGGACATGAACAGCTCGGATCGATAGAATTTAGTTCTGAAAACAAAGAACATGTTTCGCCAGCCTGCACAGGGGGCGAGAGAATAATCCTCTCTGATGATTCAGGTATGACACAACCGCTGTGTTGTCTGATCTGAGCAGCACATGACGGCCGATCAGCAGATTCGAGAAATACTGGAGAGCCAGAAAAACAGCCAGTAATTTCAACCTGTTTATGTGCCAACTCCCTTAACAAACAGCTCCCCAGTCGGTCAAAGACGCATCCGTCGTGACAGTCTCTCGGGAAGCGCAAATCCCCACCCAGGAGAATTCAGTCAGGAGAATTCGGTTGACATACATATTTTTAGCGACATCACACATCGCCGTGTCACCGGAATCGTCCGATGCGGAGACAACGGGGTGAAACATTCCATACGTAAGCCCAGGCTGTTAAATGATTCAGCACAAGATCCCCATGAGAGTGTGCTTGAGTCTGCGATTGCGCTAAACACCAGCTAATCGCCTAAAATAGTTCAAACACAAACGCCCTGGGGCCGCAACGGGGCCAGAGATCCATCCATGCACTTTGAGAAATACTGATACGCTTTGCTCTCTAAAGCGAATCTGAGGAACTTCCTGAGTGCAAGATTCAGATGGTGTAAATCCAGAATGGGTCGTAATCCGTCAGTGGTTTTTTTTTTTTTGTTTTTTTTTTACCACAAAATGACGGCTGTAAAAAACCCCGCCTCCATCTGAGAGGGGTGTACTTCCTCTATAGCCCCTTTGCTCAGCAGAGTTGACATCTCCTGTCGCAGCACCGCTATTTCCATCGGCTTCGCCACCGTGGAAAGAATTCTGCGGAAAGGAGGCGGGCCTTATTGAAACTGAATGGTGTATCCATGACAAATCGTGCGTAACACCCATAGAGAAATGTCGGGCAAGCGTTCACACATGGCCGAGACCATACTAGCGGTCTCAAAATTTCTGCTTCCTGCAACGCTGTCATACATGTTAAAATATCCGGGCACGAAAAGCTCGTGGCGTTCGTGCACAGGGGAAGTGTATGTATAAGAGCCATTGCGTCTCGTTGTGTACAATCCTGAAACGTGTCCATGGCAGGAATTAGGCCAACAGATTGAACATCGGGCTTTGCCGCTAGCGAAAAACGGCGGCTGTGCGAGCCGTCATAAATGGGTCGTCTGTGCAGGACCCTTGAATCGCCCCTCGAATTCTGAAAGCTGGATTGCGCAGAGTGTCTGAGGGAATGTTTGGCATTACAGCTCAATCCAATGCTGCTCGAAGCACCGTTTGCTGCGAGGCAAACAATGTAGAATGTGGGGACTGCAGTGAGAGGGTTAGATGTGCATAGCAATCCAACAGCACTCTCTGGTGGAGGGCACAGTCCCTGGCAAACTCGCTGCGTTTCGTTGTGTATAATCCTGAAGCGTATCCACGGCAGGATTTAATCCAACAAGATAAACATTGGGCCACGCTGCTAGCGAGAACGCGGCAGCTGTGTGAGCCGTCATACACTGGCCATCTTTGCCAGCCTCCGCGCCGTCCCTCAAGCTCTGAAGGCTGGATTGTGCAGAGTGTCTGAGGGGGCGCGCGAATGAGAGCTCAGTTCAATGACGCTCGAGGTGCCTTTGCTGCGAGACAGTCAATGTTAGAGAACATGAAGGAAAATGCATGCATCAAACTCGCTGCGTTTCGTTGTGTATAATCCTGAAGCGTATCCACGGCAGGATTTAATCCAACAAGATAAACATTGGGCCACGCCGCTAGCGAGAACGCGGCAGCTTCCTCTCCTTCCTCCAGGCCCGCGCATTGATTCTGTTCGGAATCGTTTGATGGAAGCGCGGAAAAGATGTGAGCCGATTTGTATAGCGCAGCATAAATATGATTTATTATCGAATGAAATTATCATTTTGGTACATCAAGAAGACATAAAAATAAGGTATTAATGATAATAATAATAAAACAAAACAGGGCAGCGGACCAAATCAGCAGCCAGGACACCGGGAATTTTCCCGATGCTCCCAACGGCCAGTCGGGGCCTGGCCTATTTCCACTCAATCCAGTACACACTAGTCAGCTGCTTTTAAACAGTCCCGTGCTTGTGGTCACGGCCTGTCTGAAGACTGTTAAAGGCTTAATTACAGCATGATTTGCAGCACTGATCATTGCTGCAAATGGCACTGCCACTGACTGTCAGCTGTAGCTATTAAAGGCAGCGCTCCTTGCTCGCTTTCTGTATATTTAATCTAGTCATATTAAACATATTGGGCATATTTAAATATAACATATTGGGCAGCATGTCTGTTAATTTTTCTCAAATGCAGGTGCGGGTTTATCAAACAGGACCAGTGCAGGACTCTGTGTTCTCATTTACACACGAGCAGCTCATTGTGTTTAGAGTGGCTCAGAGTGGCTCAGTTAACAGTAAATGCTGCTCCAAACAAACTCCATCACCGCATGTGCTTTGAGTTTGGGACACTTATAACATGGATTTGGGAACAAATGTGTCAACATGCCAGTGATCTTCCCAATTTTTGCCATTGTTAATGAAAAAGAATTTATAATCTCTTGTCCCTCCTGAGGTTCTCCATACAGTAATACTACTGTTATTATTATTATTAAATACTCCTTTTTTTGTACAGGATGGTTCAGGTTTTCATTGTTTAATTCTTTTGTTTTTTTGTTGGTCAATACTACAGGTTATACAATGAATGGGATTGATCCCACACCTCTACCCGAGGAAACCGTTCGCACATTCTTCCCAGAAACTTGGATCTGGGAACTTGTTGAGGTTGGGTGAGTGAATAATAGTTTAGAAAAAAAGTCTGAATGTGACACTCCCTTAAAATACATTTGGTACTCATTTGGTAAATGTTATGTTAAAAAATGCTGATTACTCTTCAGGGACTCTGGATCAGCTCAGGTTCCTGTCACGGTTCCTGACACCATCACCTCTTGGGAGACAGAGGCCTTCTGTCTGTCCTCCGAAGGTCTGGGTCTGGCTCCTCCTGCTCAGCTGACAGTTTTCCAGGCCTTCTTCCTGGAGCTCTCTCTGCCTTACTCCATCATCCGTGGGGAGATCTTTGAGCTGAAGGCCACTGTCTTCAGCTATCTGTCCAAGTGCATCATGGTGAGACTTCAGACTTAGTCTTATCCAATCCTATAAAATATGCCACTAATCATGTGAGTTTGATTGACAGGTTAAAGTGACTCCAGCTCCTTCCTCAGACTACACTCTCAAAGCCTCCTCTGATGAACAGTATTCATCCTGTCTGTGTGCTAATGGAAGAATAACCTTTAAATGGATCCTCACACCTTCTGTTCTTGGTGAGTTTTCATGTCTGAATCATTGTTACTCAGTGTTTGTGTATGTTTGTATCTCCACAACATGTCTTGTGTTGTAGGAGTCTTGAATATTACAGTCAGTGCAGAGGCTGAGTCGTCCCAGACTGTGTGTGACAATGAGATTGTGAGCGTGCCAGAGAGAGGACGCATTGACACAGTCACACGAAGCTTGCGTGTAAATGTGGGTAAAAACATATTATGCAAATAAAATCAATCAATTAATAAACATGTATTTATATAGCACATTTAAAATAATAAAATTGACCAAAGTGTTTTTTTTAAAAATTACTCAAATAGACACACAACACAATATACATCACTCTTAAATGTTCCAAAACCTTGGGGCAATTATAGAGTTGTGTTTTCAGCATAAATGTAAAAATCTAATGAGTCACAGTATATCAAATTCAAAGGAGACTATTCCACAGATGTGGGGCTGCCACAAAAAAAGGCGCAATCATATGTAAAAGCAAACTCTGAGATTATCTTAAATTTCTAGCAACACAATGACGCTGTAACATGATATGTACTTTGGAGAATGACCATGCAAACCTTTTAAAACCATGACCAAAACTTTCTATCGGACTCTAAAATAAAAAAGAAGCTAGTGCAAAGAAGGAAGTGCTGGACCTTGTGCCTGTCAATAGTCTTAATTTGGATGAAATAAAAGCATGAATCACAGTTTTTATGTCATTAAAAGACAAAATTCTCTTCAATTTGGCAATGATCTGCAATTGATAGAAGCCACTTTTAACCATGGCATGCAATGCATTATTGCAATTTATATTATCTAAATCTCTACCTTTACATTGCAGTCAAAGGTCAAAAGAGGCTAACTGTGCTAACATTAACCTGTGTTCCTCAGGCTGAAGGAATTGAAAAGACTAACAGCCACAGCTGGCTGCTTTGCCCCAAAGGTAATGGCTGTGCACTCATATATGCCATAAAAATGTTGAAAGAGAAAGAATGAATTTATTATTATTTGATTTATTAATCGTGATTTATTAAATGTCCCTCCATTTACAGGCCAAAACCTCTTTGAGGAAGTAGAGCTGACATTTCCCAATAATATGATAGCAGGATCAGGAAGAGCTACTGTTTCAGTGCTTGGTGAAGAAAAAAAAACTTACCTTTACATAGGTACCATCTTGTGAATACTTCTGATGTAGAAATGTACAATAACGTCCTCTTCCAGGAGAAATATTGGGTCGTGCACTGACAAATCTTCACGGATTACTACGGATGCCGTATGGCTGTGGAGAACAAAATATTGCAGTTCTTTCTCCCAATATTTACATTCTCCAGTATCTGGAAAACACGGAACAGCTCACTTCAGCCATCCGAGAGAGAGCCACCGGCTTCCTTAAGAGTGGTGAGATGACATTCAGAGGGGTTTCATACTATTTCTAATGTTTTTCAGTACATTTAAGGAAAATAATCTGAACCAAAATATTGAACAGGGTACCAAAGACAACTCAACTATGAGAACTCGGATGGATCATATACTACATTTGGAAAGGGAGAAGGAAATACATGGTATGAACTCCTGTTTTTACCTCATAAATACACCATTACAAAAAACCCAAATGTCCAGCAATGAATATTGTTTCAAATCAAAAGATGGTAGTACCTTAAAAGCCACATCACAAATCTCCCGATGAGTCTGAATAAATGTATAAAATTTAATTTAACTAACAGGCTGACCGCATTTGTGCTGAGGACTTTTGGGAAAGCACAGCGGTACATCTTTATTGACCCCCAAAAAATTCAGAATATAAAGCAATGGCTGATACGCCACCAAAGACCAGACGGTTTATATGAGACCAGGGGGAAACTCTTTCATAACAGAATGAAGGTAAAAAAATATATATATTACAAGGTATATAACAAATATTTATATAAATCAGTGAACTTAATCCGTTTTCCACTATAAATATCTGCATTACTTAACATTCCTGAAACAAGATATAGTTATTTTAAGTACAAAATTGTTAACATTTGTAAGTTGTTATTCCATGTGTAAATGTTTGTTATCATGAAGCAAAATTTGTACATGCTTGCTTAAAATTGTCACGCTGTCTAGTCTCTGTTTCCCTGGGTGTCCACTTGTGGGCTCACTTCCCCTTAGGCACTTCACCATAGGCACTAGAATTCCTCTAGTCTGGTCCCGTCTTCACAGTAATTGCACTCCAGTTAATTGTACCAGGTGCAGGCAATCTATTGTCATTAGCCTCCTTATAAATACCAGTCTTTCCCTGTTGTTTGTATGGAGTCCTTACCTTTCGTGTTACCAGCGTTCTCGTCTCCCGAGTTTACCCTTGCCTTCTCGTCCTCTGAGTTCCCTTTCCTTCCTGTTCCCTCTTTTGTTTTGTTGGTTTTCCTGGACTGTTTATTTGGATACCCTTATTTGAAGTCACCGGTGATCTTCAAGGACCGAGTCAAGTCACCGGTGATCTTCAAGGACCGAGTCAAGTCACCGGTGATCTTCAAGGACCGAGTCAAGTCACCGGTGATCTTCAAGGACCGAGTCAAGTCACCGGTGATCTTCAAGGACCGAGTCAAGTCACCGGTGATCTTCAAGGACGGAGTCCTTTTTCCTATTTCAGATGGTAAGAGATTAGTTTTTGGTTACTTTTTGTTGTTTTTCATGATTGTAAGGTTTTTTTTTTTTTTTGCTTGTTGAGTTAATGGTGTCTGTTTTGTCCATGTGTCCTAAAGGGTCTCATCTCCACTGGTCTCAGTCTGCATCTGCTGATGACTCTGATTCTCTGGCAGTGGAGATCAGCTCATATGTGCTGCTAGCTGTTCTCTCTGAATCAATTCACTCACTACAGCTGATCTGGGCTTTGCTAACAGGATTGTCAGCTGGCTTGTGAAGCAGCAGAATGCCTATGGAGGATTCTCCTCCACACAGGTGACCTAAACTATTCAAATCAAACACATGATTTCTGAATAATGGGTAAAAGACACATTACTGAACACATTTATTTCTCAGGACACAGTGGTGGCTCTTCAGGCTCTGTCTTTGTACGCTACCAAAGTGTTCAGCTCTGACCGCTCCAGCACAGTGACTGTACAGTCAGCAACAGACACTCACCACTTTGATGTCAATCAGGACAATAAGTTACTGTACCAGGAGAAGCAGCTGCAGGACGTCCCAGCCAAATACAGCATTGAAGTGAAGGGCTCAGCCTGCGTGTCTGTGCAGGTCTGTGAAGTGCAGCAAAACAAATTAAAACCATATGACGACAACTTAAAGAGATGTCCTAATGTTCTGTGACTCTCTTCTAGATGTCTCTTTTCTACAATATCCCCACTCCCAAGGATTCTAAGGCATTACAAATCTTTGCTAAGACTTGGGGTCTGTGTCAGAGTGGGACAGGACAAATTCTGGATGTCGTATTAGATATTATGTAAGAGTGGATTCTAATTTACACCTTCAGTGCTAGGATTTAATTCTTTACTTGTTTATTGCAGTATTCTATATTTTTATACTTTTTGTTATCTGTTCAGTTATACTGGGACACAAGACAGTTCTAACATGGTCATTGTAGATATGAAACTCTTGTCTGGTTTCAAACTAGAGCCCTCTTCCCTGGATGCAGTAAGGCAGTTTAAGTCAGCATCCATTACGGTTAATGCTGCACATTTCCCCAAATCTTTTATAATATTTTAATTTGCACTGAAAAAAAAATTTTTTTCCACAGTTAAAGAAAGCAGTACATCGTGTTGAATCCGAAGACGACCACGTGATCATGTATCTTCAAGAGGTGGGAATGATAACATGTATGATTTATAATGACAACCAGTGTGTTTAAATTATTAACTATAAAATCTGTTTTGAACCCTTATATAATGTAGCAAAAATGCTGTACAATATCATAGCACTGATTAATCTAATGTAATTTGAGTTTTACAGGTTCAGAAGTACATGCACATCCACTTAGCACTACGTATTACACAAATCTTCTCAGTTAAAAACCTCAAGCCAGTGGTTGTAAAAGTCTATGATTATTACCAGACCTGTAAGTCTAAATTACTCAGCACTTAATTATTTCTAGACATTTAAGTCTTGGCACCATTGAAGCTTTATTAAATTTTTATTTGCAATCGAGCGGTCTGAAGCAGAATACTTTTATCCCAGTGCCTGAGGAAGAATGCCACAGAAGAGACAACGGATGTCTTCACACCAATGTTCACACATTCAATATGTTACTCTGCAAATTTATATTGGATTAGCATAAATAATTTTGAAAACACACACAAACTTATACACACACACACACACATACATATATATCTATACTATACTTCTCACATGACAACTCTCGGAGGGATTGTCACGGTAATGTACATGACAATGTTAATGTGTTTGGTCTTGACGGAATAAATCTGCTGCTGCTGCGGTTGCTTTAATAGAGCAAGTACCGAGACCCGCTTTTGCCAATTACATCCATAACATGCTGATGAAAGCATGTAATAAATACTGCTGCTGCACATATAATATATGAAATAACCCTGATATAACATACATGAATCACTCCGTAGCAAATCGGAGCTGGGAAAGGCAGGGGGTTCTAAAGCCTGCTGCAACTGCTACAGCAAGCGCTACCCAAGTATTTGAATGTTGAGCAGCTAGCTCATTGGCTGCTGATACAAAAAGGACCAATTAGCTGTGCCATGTGATGATGTCATTATGTCAGATTGAGTGACCTATCGGACTGTGCCATCTAGAGTTTCACGTATATTATAATATAACTGTTCGAACTGAGGGGGGAAGCGGGGTATGGCATCCCCCGGTTGAAAGAAAAAATTAAAAAAGCATCCCCTCAGTAAAACTACCATCCTCCCTTACCATTCATTCATTTCTTTAAAAAGAAGACAACAGAAAAGGGATGATTTTTCCTTCATTAGAATTTAAAAACATTCTCCTGACATAATGTTATTGTGCTGTATGTGAAGTCTATTGGATGAAGTCTATTAGAATACAGGTAAAATAGCCTTATAATTCAAGAAATTAAAGAAAAAAAATAACCAGTTATGAGTTTTTAATTTCTATATTCATTGCACAAGCAATGTAATTTTCTGAATTTCAGTGAGCCTACATGTGCAAGCACAAACATACTATTAATTTTATACAACAGTGCATTGTAACACGGTGTTTCTTTCCTTGAATGAATCGGTTTTTGAACTAATATAATAGGCCAGTGATTCAACGGCCCATTCAGATGGTCCCTATGTCCTAATGTGCATACTATCCAACCTATCTGACGCTTGCTGCCACCTTAGAACCAGTCTGTGTGTGTGAAAAAACTTGCTGTTGCAAATGTCTAAATGACATGTTGTGCATGTGGGGCAAAAAGTTACCGAAATAAACTGATATGTACAGCTCCGTCTTTCTTTTCTCTGCGCTTACAATTTTGGCACAGTTCTCTCATGCTTTGGTCAAATACCTCAAATTAGTAACTTTGGATAACAACAATCTTTCAGACAAAGTGCATTTTTACTTTGAGAACAAGAACATAACATCATCATTCTTAATGTTGAGACAATAACAACATGATGCTCAATTTATGGAGGAATTTTTTTTTGAGTGGTGAATATTTGTGGATAGGTTTCATCATGCACACTTATGTGTATTAAAGCAACATGCATTCCCAGATACAGTTCTGGAGACTTTAGTTCAAAGGACAGAGTGGCAACTCTATTTAATAATAATAATAATAATAATGAATACATTATACCTATATAATTTTACAATCTTATTTTGGTTTTACAAAATAGGTCTGCTTACAAAATGAGACAGCTGGTTCTGCAAAGCTTTAATTGTACCCTGTTTGGGCCTCTGGGCTGGTTCTTGGCTTGTTGAATTTGATTTTTTTGAAAAGGATATAGCCATCCAAAGACCACAAGGCTGCAGCCACAAAACCCACGATCTGTTGAAACATGTAGCATCGTAATCTTTGGGTCATTCACAGTGATTATTCACATAGGTTTGAAAAAGTATGAATGATTTAAAGTCTGCATAGTGCTTAAAAAGATAAAGAGAGAGTTCAATGAATGGAGGATGTACGGTTTCTCACCCCTCCGCTCAAAGTGCCCTTCACTGTGTATGTGGAAACTGCTACCAGGCTAAGAATACACATCAGTGCAGCTGCAAAAAACGAGTTGAACACATCCTGTGAGAACAAGAGGTCATTACCAATGGTTCTGTTTGCAAAGCTGCAGTTGCAGGCACTGGTTGTGTTATACAAAGTTCTCTGAGCAATAACAATGCTGCAAAATATTTGCATTCATTCAATCAAGCGCACTAGATTTATGCTCTTACAATAAGAGGCCAGAAGAAGAGAGTGAACATCTTGTTGAGTTTCAGTAGGTAGAGCAGAAAAAAAACAAGTGTGATGAAAAATTCCATGCATGTCGCTGCAATGTAGGGCGACCTAGATGCCACTGCATAACACACAAAAGCCACAAAGACACATACCTGAAAATGAAAATAAAAGTTTATTTAAGGACTTTTAGTAAGATGACTAGATGTTACTTGACTGAAATGTAATGAAAGTGTAATGTGATTTTAGTTAACAGGCCTACATTGTTTCCCTTTTTAACAATGTATCAAGCCTATGTAAGACCTATTTAAATAAGTAAGTGATTGCGATTAGTTGATCATTTTTTCGTTCCAAAAAAGGATCACAAATATGAAAACTATCATGTTAAATTTGTAAAGATGTCTCACCATTTCTGACATTTTCAGTAGACCTTTTGCGGACTTCAAAAAGGCCAAATCAACTTCCATTTTGGCATTAATATGATCTCTGAGCATATGTTTTATGTCGATGAGTAGTTCTCATAACACAGCTTGTCAATTTTGGCATATTACTTCCTGAGTGAGTGTTTACTCTTAGTCTCAGGAAATGACTGAATACCTTCTTTTTTTATGTGAACTGTTTTAGCAGGCAATCTGATTGAGTTTATGGTATACATTCAGACATTTATATTTGTTAAGAATCTGCGGGTAATATTTCTGCATGCACTGACAATTTTGTAAAGTGCAAATCATAAAGTGAAAACCAGTACTGTATTTAGCATAGCTATGTATTGTACAATAGCTGGTCTATGATCTGGAGAGCACTGTGATTATGCCAATGAGATCTATATAGGCTACTTATTGAAGTCATGCCAATCAAAATAAAACTTATTGCATTGTTTTAACTCTTTCATTTATAGATCACACAATATTTTATTAATTTGTTCATTCAAATTAGTTTCGTCATTTGGAGGTTGGATCCAGTGTTAAGTAGTACTCGAGACTCAGACTCGGTCTTGAACTCGGTCTCAAGACCGTATTTTAATGGTCTTGGTCTTGTCATGGACTCTGTGCATTTTGACTCGGTATTGACTCGGACTCGAACATATTATAATAATTAGGCATGCTAAAACACAGAATTAGGTAAGAATAAAACATATGGTGAAGAAAAAATAAAACATTTCATAGGTCCCTAAACATGTAATTTTTGTTAACTTTTAATAAATTATTGTGAAAATGTATGTGTTATGATTTTAATTAATTAGACATGCTTTTTGATTAATACAATTAAATGTAACCATTAAAAAGCAGTTGAGAAAAATTAAAACAGGAAAAATTGTAATCTAGAAAAATGTGAACGGAAAAAAACGGAATTTGGAAAAAAATAAAATGGAATTTTGTAAAAAAAATTAAACGGATTTCATACATAGACAGTAAAAGATTTCATAGGGCCCTATGATTGACACGTTCAATGATTGGTGATTTTCTTGTGACGTGAGATGTTAACGTAACGTTAGTGTAAAGACACTGACTGTAGCAAATGTCTAAATGAAATGCTGTGCATGTGGGGCAAAAAGTTCCCGAAATAAACCGATATGTACAGCTCCGTCTTTCTTTTTTTTCTGCACGATTCTCTCAGTGAGGCTCCCGCTGACTCTCCATTTACCCTTATCTGATTGGTAAATAAACATATCATATGCCAAAACATTCATCTTAATTTAGTTCTCACTGCCAGAATGGTAACTTTTAACGTACACATAGGCTACATTAAAAATAAAAATGTAACAAATTTATTAAAACATGATACTTTAAAAGTTGTGTACCATTAGGCTATACTCCCATGTGTTCATACTGAATTGTGAACTCGCCACGCCCCTAACTATGACTAGATGCTGACTGTATGCAAACAACTTCTTGATCTTAAAAAATAAAAAATAAAAAAACCTTATTGATCATGAGCCCAACAACCAGAAAGTCAGGAAATCGATTATTTTTTGCATCGATTATTATGGTTGTACAAATCCAAGCACCAAAAACAACCCTCCATGTTTTCTTTAAATGAAAAATATGCATTTTCATTAATTCAAAGGCTATGGTTGTAATATTTTAGTTCAAAACTTCAGTGCCATTGTTTAAATTGCTTTATTGACTGACGTTTAATCGACCTTAAGTTGTTAACTTTCAAATCTCATGCCATTTTGTAATTTGCAGTTCACCTCCTAAATTATACACTTGTGAAGTCACAATTTTATATTGGTACAATTTACTCAGGCTAATTATTTTTTTTTTTTAAGAATAGCTGTTCATAAATAGGATAAATAAAACAATTGTGATTATTTCTTATTACTTGCATGCAGACATAGCCTACATTGGGGTACAGTGCAAATATTTAGATCCCTTATTTTCTTAAAGAATAAACACTATTTTCTTAAAGATTAAAAGATAAAATATCACAATTGTCCCTTATTTTACAATTCTGAATTTATTTGGCAACCCTAAATATGACGTAATTATCTTTTGACTCCCCTAACATTGGCACCTTGCTCAAAAAACAGCAACAACAACAACAACAAAAACATCATTTGTTGGAGATATGCGAGCAAAAAATAAAAGACCAAATGGATAATCGAAAGTGCAAAGGTGGCAATACAATGACCCTATGAGATGTTTTTCCACCACTAGAGGGAGGTATTAAGCGATCTGGAGGATCCCAGAATCAGCACCACGGTTTGTGATATTTGGTCTGTAATCAAAGATATTTCTGTCCCTTACTAGAATGTTCTGCCCATAGACTGCATAAGGTTCTGGCATGATCAGTGATGCTTAACTAACTCCTCCTCAGTCAGTCACGAGTGACCCTCTGCACTGACTCATCTCTTCTGATCACCTTTTGCATTATTAGTTCATGGTGTACATAAAATATAAAATAATGAATAAATAAAAAACATGGAAACTACTCGATCTATAAATGTAGATGTACAAATTGAAACGCAAATTATTTAAAATTGAGAAAAAAATGCCTTTTATTAAATGCTTGTTATTCTCCGCTCCGCCAGCGAGGGCACTCAGACAGAGAGCACAACTTGAACGGGCCAATCAAGAGCACCCAGCTGGAGTGACGCCACTTCCGTGACAGATTTATCAACAATAACAAGAGTGACGCGGAGCAGTTTGGAGAGTCTTGACAAATGACATGACGTGGATAAACTAACGGTTGGGAGTTGGTTTTGATTACAGCGTCCTGTCTCGAAGCTCATTCAGTGTAAGACACCTTCTGATGATGGAGGGATGTTTTCGGCTCAAGCTAGCTAAATATTAGCTGAAGTATGATCCTTCTCAGGTGTTGACTTACAAAGATGCATTCTCGTTTCGCGTCTTCTAATACTAAGTCGTCTGTTTTGGTGACTGGTGCTGTCAGCTTTAATATATATATATATATATATATATATATATATATATATATATATATATATCGTACAGTAGCTCAAGGAAAATTCATATGACACTGATTTAGCATGTCCTGGTAACGTTATATTATAAAATCACTAACCTTTATTGTTTGTGTGTGTGTACATGTTTATGAGGACACAAATTTGTTTAATGACATGGGTATTGCGATGTGAGGGGGATTTATGAGGACACTTCCGGTGTCCTCGTAATTCAAAAGGTTTAAAAAATGATTTATTTATTTTGAAAATGTTAAACTGCACAAAGTTTTCTGTGAGGTGTAGGGTTGGTGCAGGGCGATAGAAAATGCAGTCTGTACAGTATAAAAACATTGTGAATATGGAGTCACTGTAAACCATAAAAAACTAACTGTGTATATGTGTGCTAGCTTTGTAGTGCAAGATGTGTAGTGCAAATATCAACTAATTTATTGCAACTGGCTGTATAATTGAACATAACTAAAATAATTTTTTTATATTTTATATTTTATTCTTTAATTTCAGCCATACTTGTACTGCTTTTGCTCTAAAGCTACTATTTGACATTATTTTTATGTAATAGGTATTTCTTAATCTGCATTAAATGTGCAACATGCTGTCAAATGTAAAGACATCGGTTGATACTCAAAACTCTAGACTTTAATGAAACTTTTTGTGTAACAAGTAAGCTATTGTTTTTTAGTACTGTTATATGCACAGCTTTCGAAAGAGTGTTTACATGCTGTTGGTCTCTTTTTCATGTTTCCCTTAGGAGCCTGTAAACCTGCTCTGAATTGTAACATCATTAATGTTTTTCATATGCTTATTGAGTGTGTTGGCTTTGTTGAGGCAGATTAGAGTAGTTACAGCTGAAGGTGAATTGGTCATCTGTCCTTGTGGTGTCTTCTTTCTTCAGAGCGCCGTTATCTCTGAGAAGTGCCGTGAGGACGCTGCGCAGAGCCCAGTCTCTTTGCTGGTTTGCAGCCACTCTTTTCCTTTGAACACTAACACTCAAAGGACAAATAACTTTAGTAGTAAAAGTAAATGTTATTTTATGGCAAAGCTGTGACTTTGGACCTGTGAAGACAAATTGCACAGCAGGTGAGAGCTTTTAGTATTCTTGCTTCTCATATTGGTTAATCTAGGAAAACATATTTAATGTGCTTATTCATTAGTGGATTAACTTATTATTGTTATAAAACAGTAAATGCTATTCTCAGTAAAGTCTGCGGTTTTGTGTTAGTGTAGAACATGACTTATTTAGTCATCAGATGGTTAAATCTTGGCCAGTTCTGTTTAAAAATTGAACTTTTAGCTCAAAAGGCTGCATCTTCACACTATTTGTTTAACTGAACCGCTTGATGTTGTCTGACAGATGGGTTATGATTCTGTAAATACTTATATTTACAGTATATATAAGTTAACTGTATATATGTGTGTGTGTGTGTGTGTGTGTGTGTGTGTGTGTGTCTGTGTACGTATATAAATATGTAATAAAAGTTCAAGCAAAACCATTTTTATGTAAGATTAATAAAAGACTGAAAGTCAAAGAACATGGCTCTATGTCGAGGTCAGTAAGCCTCTTCAAATATCAGATAATATGACTATTTCATGACAAAGTGAGTCTAGTTCAGGATCATTCAGACAAACAGACAGTCCCACCTCAGTCTCCTGTCCTTTACTGAGCTAGAAGCTGACATGTACGACGACTCTTAACAGCATTTTGGGAACTCAACCTACGAATGGCTTGGTTATTTCTGCACATTTAACTAGCAACTATTTAATATAGTTCAGGGTTATTCAAATCTTGCCCTGGAGGGCCAGTGCACTGCAGAGTTTAGCTCCAACCCTAATCAAACACACCTGAGCCTGTAAATCAATGTCTTTGGGATCATTAGAAAATCACAGGTAGGTGGGTTTGATCAGGGTTGGTGCTAAACTCTGCAGTTGCCCTCCAGGGCAAGATTTGAATAACCCTGATATAGTTTAATGACACACTTTGTCTCTA
The DNA here is from genome assembly GCF_963082965.1 of Carassius carassius. NCBI lineage: Eukaryota > Metazoa > Chordata > Actinopteri > Cypriniformes > Cyprinidae > Carassius > Carassius carassius. The sequence continues at coordinate 14,819,062 of NC_081782.1, forward strand.
TAAATGTTTTGTTAACTGTGTATCTACAGTTGCATAAGGTGCACAGTGTTAGCCGGTGCAATGGAAGCTTCTGAGACAGAAGGTCGCAGTTTTATGCAGGCGATCTGTGAGAAGTACAGCCCGGAAAACTTCCCTTGCCGTCGGGGTCCTGGCCTGGGTGTCGTGGTTGTGCCGTCTGTACATCAGGGATCACCTATGAAAGGTGAGGCTTGGGTTAGTTAAAAACAAGTCATGTAAGGTTCCTTTAGTTTAACAAGTCATGTAAGGTGATTTTAGTTTTTCCTTCAGCAGCTGTAAGCTGTTATTGTGTTTTGTAGTCTATTAGTTATGTGGTCATTCTGCCTGCAGACCGTCTGAACCTGCCCAGTGTTCTGGTTTTGAATGGCTGTGGAATCAGTCATGCAGGAGAAGAGGGAGAAATCTCTGCCTTCTGTACTCATGTTGTTGAACTTGATCTGTCCCATAACAAGCTCCAAGACTGGCATGAGGTGAGTTAGTTCGTCTGATGATCTGAGGATCCACACTTTCATTTTCAGCCAATTTCAAATGCTGTTATATTTTTTTCTGGAACACAAAAGGAGACCTTTTTAAAGAATTGCTAAACAACCTTATGTTGTAAAACAGCAATTCAAAGTGAAGAGGTTGTCAAGCTCCAAATAAAAATAAAAAAAAAGTGCCAAAAAAAAAAATAGTCGATGTGACTCATGCGCTGTATTCCTTTATTTGAGAAATTGACTGAAATGACAGATTTTATCTGTAAATTTACAGATGTATTAATAAATAAACATACACTACTGTTTAAAGATTTGGGGTCAGTAAGATTTTTTTTTATTTACCTTTATTCAGCAAGGACACATTAAACTAATGGCATTCATAATGTTATAGAACATTCTATTTTAAATTCTGTTCATAAATGTATGTGTGTGTGTGAATATTATACATTTTTATGTCCCTAAAATGTGTCTCTTAAACCTTTAATCTGTTCTAGATCAGCAAGATTGTTTCTAACATCCCGAACCTGGAGTTCTTAAACCTCAGCTCTAATCAGCTGAGTGATGCAGTCTTGGAGCCGGACTGCACAAAGGCCTTTTCTAGCATCCGCCGCCTCGTTCTTAACAATACCCAGGTGTCGTGGGAAACAGTGCACACATTCACACAAGAGATGCCTGAGTGAGTCGTTTTTGTTGTTTTGAGAAAATATATGCCCAGACTGAACAGCTCTTTTCTTGCTTTAAAGTGAACCAGTAGATTTTATGAAGGTGTCTCTGGTATGACAGCTCTCCACTAATATTGCTCTGTTTTGTCCAGACTAGAGGAGCTGTTCCTGTGCCTTAATGAGTACACCACTGTGACACCGGCCGCCATGCCCTGCCCCACACTGCGTCTGCTTCACATCACAGATAACAACCTCCAGGAGTGGAGTGAAGTACGAAAATTTGGCTCTATGTTTCCTGCACTTGACACTCTGGTTATGGCCAACAACAACCTGAGCTCCATTCAAGACTCGGTAGAAATCCTTCAGAGGCTCTTCCCTAACCTTCGAAGCATCAATCTGCATAACTCAGGTATCATTGTGTTAGTGACAGTTGCTGGGAAAGCGTCTAAATAATCTTAGTATGTGTGTAATTCTCTAATTATTACTATTTTAGTACAGTGTAATTACACAAACCCAATAAAACTTCATTTTTATATTTTTTTGTGAGTTAGGGCTTAATCGATGGGAGGACATTGAGAAGCTAAACTGTCTGCCCAAACTAGAAGAAGTGAGGTTGCAAGGCATTCCTCTACTGCAAGCTTACACAAGCATGGAGCGTCGCAGTCTAATGATAGCCCAGTAAGTCCATTGTATCTTACAGGGATGAATGTTACGACAGAGTAAATATGATAGAGTAAAAATGGCAGAATTTTCATTCTTGGGCGAACTCTCACTTTAACCTCATTAGAAACTGATAGTAATGTTGTAGACATGTTGATGAGAAGATACCATTGCTCTTGCCTGCAGACTGCCATCAGTGACCTCCCTGAATGGGAGTGTCGTGACGGATGGTGAGAGAGAAGACGCTGAGAGATTCTTCATCCGTTATCACTTGGATCATTCAGAGGAAGCGCTGCCCCACAGGTATCTTATGCTTGAACACTGTAGTATAGACCACTGGTTCCTAATCCTGGTCTTGGAGAACCCCCAACACTGCATGTTATTGATGTATGTCTTTTCTGACACATATTTGATGCCTTGGAGTCTTTGCTAATGAGCTGATGAATTGAATCAGGTTTGTTAGATTAAGGAGACATCTAAACTGTGCTGTGTTGGGGGTTCTCTAGGACCAGGATTGGGAAACACTGGTGTAGACCATTTAGAACCTTACTGAATAGCTCTTGGACTCACACCATGTCTACACCAGATGCAAAGAATGTAACTAACCACAATAGTGTATACTTGATGCAGTCACCAACGGTAAACTGGTGCCCCATGAGACACAGTATCAGGCAGCGCTGTTTTTTAAACTGTTGGTCTGTGTACTCATACAGACTGATTCCTTTTGGTTGTTTCCTTGAGATCCATACATTTCATTCCATTATCTTGTGGTCTGTCCAACTGTCCCAACATAAACATGGTACGAAAACATTCTGTAATTACAATCAAATAGTATGTTTTTTATGTTATAGGATTTTGCTTTATTTCAGTGCAGCTGACTTTGTTTTACGATATATATACACCAAATATGTCAATTTTGTAAGAAGTATTATTAACACCAGAAACACACTATAAGCATAATTAATTCTTAAATAAAATGTATTGTTTATTAAATAATTATAATTTAATGTAATTATTCCTCCTATTATAAATAATTATAAGCTTGATTTAAACTTATTATCCCACTAAGTTGCTAGAAGTGAAATGTAAACATTTTCTCTAACTTTTCAATTCACCTGAAAGAGAGATTTGTCTTTAGAAGACAGTTCATGCTAAACCGCTAGTGACAGTGCTGAGAATGCAACAGAAACCTTTTTTTACACTTAAAATTTTGTTTGTATACATTTCAGAACAAAATATTTTTGCGTACAATGTAAAAAAAATTAATAAATAAAGGTGTGAATAAAACAATTTTTTTTCAATTATGTTTTACAAGTAAATACTATTACAGTCTTAAAAAATTCACATTTCCTTATTGTGCTACTTGTATTTATTTGTAAAAATTACTAGTAATTTCTACATTTAAGTATTTCATTTAAGTATTTGCATTTCGCTTTGGAGATATCACTGCTTGGTGACCAAATATGGGAAACTGGCTCCTCTGGCTGAGATCGACCTGAGACCACGTTTCCATGCCAAAGTGGAGGTACGCTATGAAGACAAAGTGGAGCAGGTGAGTATCCGTTTAGACCAGACGGTCGCAGGGCTGAAGAAGCAGCTGAGGACTGTTGTGCAGCTCCCCACCAGCAACATGCGCCTTTACTACATCGACAAGAGTTCTGCCTTTGGCCCCGATGAGTTGAAATACAAAGCACGGGCCCTGCACTCTTACAGCATTCAAGATGGGGATGAGATCCTGGTAGTTCCTAAAACAAAATAACCATCTTTCTTCAGGATCACAAAAAAAGCTATATTTAAATAACCAAATCCACTTTGAATTAGCGCCATCTAAGCTCCACAGAGTGAATGGGACTGTCTTTCGGGGAAAAGCTTCTAGGATTTGCTGGGGGTTTAGTTCGGCAAATAATCTGTCACATCTCTACACGGTCATAAGAAACACCGTGTGCACCTTTGGTTTTGTTGCTGTTATTAAAGGTTTGCTTTTTGTCTTCAGACTTCACTAGCACCCCTGTATTTTGAAACGCCTGTTTCTTCAAATGTAAAGGACAGCAGAGGGCTATGGCAGCCCAGGATGTGCATATTACAGATTTTAAGACAATCACCCATAGCTGAAAAAAAAAATGTTGCACTGCACTGATGTCTTAAAGAAGATATCATGGATATCCATTGCCTGCTGATGTGTGTTGTATGCTGTCAGCCGTTATTTACATGCAAAAGACTCTCAGGCCTTATATATTATATGGGCAGTGCTAGATTAACATGAGGAAAGATTTGTGAAACATCTTATTCACAAATCTTTTCAAATGTCCAGTTCGATTTTATTATCCAATTGAAGAATCCAGAAGGGAATTGCGGAGTCGCCTGCATTTGCTATTTTGTGTGGTATCTTTTTGTTTTGATCCCTCAGAATATTTATTTTAGTACTTTCTCTGCCGCATTGGAAGTGGGCACTTAAACTTGTACCTCCAACACAAAGCATATGCTGAGAAAAGTGCTTATCTTCATTTCATTTGCATCCATATTATGGAGTGTGTTTATTTTGATATTTTACTCACAGAATAATAAGTGGCAAAACATCAGTCCACCAAAGATTACATATATGTATTATAATATATTTATTCACAGTATTTATTATTGAGTTACTGATTGGTGTTATTTGTTAAAAATGAAACAAAATAAACCAATAGCAAACCAATCAATGTGAATGACTCTATCTGGCCAGAAAAACATAAGCTGGAAATTTGGCTCATATGTTAATTTAAAAGAATACTGAAAATGTACTCGCCCTCAGGCCATCTAAGATAAAGATGAGTTTTTTTGGCCATTGGAAGAGATTTAGCATTACATCATTTGCTCACCAATGGATCCTCTGCAGTGAATGGGTGCCGTCAGAATGAGAGTCCAAACAGCTGATAAAAACATCACAATAATCCACAAGTAATTCACATGAGTCCAGTCCATTAATGAATATCTTGTGAAGTTAAAAGCTGCATGTTTCTACGAAACAAATTTGTCAAGGTGAAATTGCTTTCTTCAGTGAAAAAAGTCCTCTCATCTATATCAAAAGACATGTGCATATTTCTTTCCTGATTCAGACGAGATTACTTTTCAAGCACTATTTCTAAGTGAAATAGTCCAAAACAGTTCTAAACCTTATCAGTGGATTTCAATGTGAGAGGACAACAGGGGATCGACAACTTGAGTCATATGGATTATTGTGATGTTTTTATCAGCTGTTTGGACACTCATTATAATGGCACCCATTCACTGCAAAGGATCTATTGGTGACCAAGTCATGTAATGCTAAATTTCTCCAAATCTGTTCATTTATAATTTACTCATGTTGATCCAAACCTTTATGACTTTATTTATTCTAGGGGGCATAAAAGAAAATGTTTTTGAGGGTATTTTTTTCCTTAACAAAAGGGAAGCCAACATTCTTCAGAACATCTTTTGTGTTCCACAGAAGAAAGAAAAATCATACAGATTTGGAATGTAAGTTAATAACGGTTTCATTTCTGTGTTTTTTTTATTTATTTATTTTTTTATCCTTTTAAAAACACAGAAATGTTTTATTTTGTTTATCATTTTAAAGATACTGCAGCTTGACTAAAATGTGTGTTGAAATGCAGAATGTTCATTCTACAGAAGTTAAGGATAAAACCAGCAAATTATTTATTTATAACTGGTACATCAATCAAATCAGTGCATGAACCTCATTTTGCTTGTCATGCTTGATTCAACAAGGTGGGGAAAAACATGTTTAGTGACTGAAACTGGTGAAAACCTAGTTTGTTGTATTTTTTATTTCATATATAATATGATAGCATGATTTGAAGGATGGACTGAAAGGAAAAGCACTGAGATCCTTTCAGCATCACTGTCAGTGTGCCACATTACACTGACACTCGCAAATGCTTAGGTTAGATTAGCTTTTCTCTTATGTACTGATATATAAAAGTGTATGAAATTATGTGAAAATGTTGAAGGCTAGAAGCATTTCTCATTAAACATTTCGGTTTTCTAGTCAGTAAGACGTGATTTTGAATTAAGTTGACATTCCGAATTTGGAGTCAGTTTTTACATCATTGTATAACCAAACCATGAAATGGGTAGAGATTTAATAATGACTTATATGAGTATAACTTAAACTGAAGTGGAACATGAAATGTTAAAATCAGCTTGCATATTTAAAAAATGTTGTTCGGTTGGAGGAAGAAAGTTGATAAAGATGAAGATTCTAGCATCCTCTATGCCTTTCTCTTTCTGCCTTTATCTGCGACCCCTAATCAAACATTAAAGCAGAATGAAGTACTGTTTTTTCTCTCTCTCTCTCTCTCTCTAGAGATTTCCCTTTTAGGTTTTCACATTTGCATAATTATTATTTTTACCTATATGTATGCATTATTGATATTCCAATTAATGCCACTTAAACTGTGACTGGTGCATATGAAGTGTGAAGATGAAAGTTAAATTTACCACTGTACCACTAGACAAGTGAAATTTATTTAGCAGACATTTTTCAATAATTGTGACTCACAGTACACTATTCTTTTTGTATCCAGATTGTGCATTTTATATTTATTTAGCTGTTTATGTTAGGATATTATGTGTTGAATTGTTTCTCAGTTAGCATTATCTGTTGTACATTTGCAGTTCTTAATCTTCAGTTAAAGTTAATTTTGTAAAGGGTGTGTAAAAGGCTGTTAAGTATCAAAGGGAGGAGAATTCCAGAGAATAATTTATCTAATGGATGCATTAGGCCTGTTATTGTAATGAACACTTATTTCAAGTTGAGTTGCACACAGTCACTCCATTAACGTGTTACCATTTTAAAATCAAATTTGACTGTTTTATACCATTGATTTGCCAGAGTATGTGCACAATAATGTATCTATGTTTGAAAGTTGAATAGAGTGTGTCAAAGGCTAAGGAAAAATAAACTTGTCTTTTACTGACTGTCATAATAGTATTTTGTGTATTACATTATTTATTGATATTTTGAAATAACATTTATTTTATAACATTTTATTATTATTATTATATATTTTATAAATTCTAAATACATATTAGCCTTATTTTTTTTTTACTTTAAGTAATATTAGTAATTATTATTTTATTTTATTTTTGTTTTTCATATAATTTTATTTTATTTGAGTTAACTAAATTGGTTAACAACATTGCTGTCATGGCCATAAATATGTTTAAGGAAATTTTGCTTTAACATACACAATAGTATTGTTTTAAATATAAATATACGGTATATATGTATGAATAATATGTGTAAATCATTCTGCCTTACGTTTCATTTTGTGTTCCATGTGAGGAAGAAAGTTAAGCAGGTTTGAAGCAACTTGAGTGAAATGATACAGATTATATTTATTAATTTATTTTTCCCCCTTGATGTATAATCTGTTCCTTTAAAACGCACCGATATCTCTAATCTCAAAAGTGTTTATTCACGTCGCCAGGGTTACAGTGTAGGTGGTGGCATTGTGATGACGTTCGAGAGCAGAATTAACCAATGGGATGAAAGAAACGCTCTCCGACGTCACCGTTAAAGTGAGCAACCGTTTTTTGACTACAAGTCAAGAGCTTGGAATATTACAAGGACAGAAACAACCAAAATGCCTCGGTTATTATTTACATTGTGTTGAAGAGCATCATTGAACAATTGTGTATCGGCTGCAAGAGTTCAAAGTGGCTTACGTGGAAGTCTCACTCACGGTGGGCTCTGTCCTGAAGGAGCGAGGGGAGAGGAGGATGGTCTCGCTCGGATTGGTGAGTAATGCTGTACAGTCTTCGCCGTTTACACTGATTTACTCGATTCGGAAGCTTCTGGACGATTCACTAATTACATAACATCGACTGGCGAGCTCTCTTGGGTATAAATGTATGAAATGACTCGGTAAATCGCGAGTTAGGTATTTAATTCTTCAGACCCAATCCTGCAGATTGAATGTATTCATATGAATACAAAGTCTTGAAATGTTTAGTATCGTGTAGGTCAGTTTGGTTCAGTCTCTCTTTTTAAGGCAATAGTAATATAAGATAGACATTTATTCAAAGTGCTCGTGTTATGTTTTGTTTATCCAGTAACGTTACTTGGTGAAGTTCAGTGATGTAGCGCTGTACGCTGCAGCTCGATCACGTGACACACTGCTGAAGGACGGGAGACTGAGCAGTGTGTAACCTTTTGATACCCTCTCTTTGTTTTGGCCTTGACCTTGATTTTCCCTTATTTGTTTGTAGTTAAAGTAGTTTATAAATATAATACTTATTCATATAATATGTAAATTAGTGTCATGCAGCGTTGTTAAAACATACCCCACCATCAGGATCAATTGTAACAGTGTTACGGCGACAAAAAACAATAAGATTGAACAAAGTTAAACAAAATGGGATTCTGGAATTTGCCAGTATTATGAGATTATATATCCTTAACAGACATGGAGGTTAAACTGGTGGTGTTATAAGCAGCAGTTAATGTTACAGCACCCCCAGTCTCTCCTATGATATCCAATCCAAACTCGTTAAAGTCTCAGCAGTAATTTTTTCTAAAAACTTACAGGTAGTAGAGCTGGACCCGAGCACGACAGGTTTCGGCCCGAGCCCGATTTTGATTGACAGCTTTTTAAAAGCCCGAACCCGTATACAGCCCGAAATTATTCAAATGTGCCTCACACACACAGCTCTTTTGTCAAGAATGAGTAATTTATACATGTTTTAAAATTATTTATTCATAACTAACGTAGACTAGACCACTTGGAAGTTGGAAAACGGAAATAAAATAAGTCCTCTTTGACATCTTAACATCTAAGCATAGGCTCATTTAGCATATAAATAGACCAACGCACCAATAAAAACGAGTCTTTTTAAAAAAAAATTAAATTATGATAAATTTTAAATTAAGATGGGTATTTGGCAATAACGAAATTATTGACGAAAGGCTCCGCCGATTTGCTTCGCCGCTGACATTTAATAAAAGAATAAAGCCAACATTAGCGTAAATACTCTGTCAACACAATGCATTTAGACTCAATGAATATTTAGTTATCATTTGAAAAACCTTTACTCACAGAGATTAGGCTAAGTCTACATGTTTTTGTGGAGGAAAATGATTGAATCCACTGTAGATGGCTTCAGCGCGTTCCTGCGCTCACTGATGGTGCGTCATTATTCACTCATTATTCTCATTAGAAACATGGTCACAAATTTTCCACACCTCAGCCTTTGCTTTAGTTGCCTGTGCAACCAAAACGTAATCGCCAGAGGCAAGCCTCCGTTACACCTATTCCGCTTCCATTTTCGCATCTTTCTTGCGCTAATCGAAACACATCACATGACCGCTCGCAAAACGGAGCGCAAGCCCGAGCCCGGACCGAGCCCAGGCTGTATCTCTGGAATGCTTTAGCATATTGACACCAAACTTTGTGTGTGTCATTGAAAAGTCACACAGAGTACACCAAATTGATTTGATAACAGCGCCACCTATTGGTCAAACTTGATAAGTCAAGTAATCATGGTACTAGAGGTTGTATTTATGATTTTATTTTAGCCATTTCAATTACAATAATCCTAAAATTGCTGTTATCGCTCATTAATGCATGTGGTGTGATGCTCCATGCCATGCTTAGCTCCTATCGGATTCGGGCTTAATTAATATCTTAATTATATCTTAATTATTCATATCTTAATTTATATCTTAATTATCTTAATTATAACAGGCTTAATTTACTGCTATGTTAATACCAGTGTTTTTGATTTCATTGTCTTCTTTTTGTAGACAGTGTTACAAAAGGTTAATTTAATATAACTGCATATATAAAGTAGAAAATAAATATAAAAACATGCCATATGTATTATATAAAATGTTATATTTAATTATTTTATATAAATATAGGAAAGTATATAATCAAAATATTTCATATGTTTACATAAATAATTTCTAACTGTAAAAAATCGTATTGTAAACCCAGTCCTGCCCATAAAAAGTCTTAATACGAATCCTTTAAGTACAATTTGGAATGCAGGAGTGTTGAATGACCCAAGGAGGTCATAGGCAATTGCTATATTTACCAGCTCAGTAATATGATCTCTAGCATTCTGGATCACTCTGCTCATGCAGTCCTCTGGTCCTCTCACTCTTGAGCTACAGCCTCCAAAGCAACACGCTGTCCATGGAAGATACTACTGGTGAGCCTCTTCTCCAAATCGACTCGCTCTTTTCTTTAAATTTAGGCTGTTTTGACTGCTATCCAGTATTGTAAGTTCTATGGGGGAGACCGCGTGACATTCTCAAGTCATCAGTTGTTAGGCTCTTTATTGTTATCCATTCAGCCTAACCAGGGTCTGGATTGTAATAAAAGTCTGACATTTAAACTGATGCATAGCAATACAGAACATTTGTAAACATAGTTTTAAAAGATGCTCTCATATACCTCTTTAGTAACCTAGGAATGAGTTGTCATATATGCTTTTATATTTTGTATGTCTCATAGGCTTTATATAGGCCTGTTTCCTTATTATTTGTCTAGTACTCAGTGTGCTTTTATATTTATATATCTGTATAATATGTTTTATAGCCATTTTTTAATTAGGCTGTATATTTTATTTTATTTTATAAACACTGCCTTCACCAAATGTTTCTAAACCCTCTTCTGTATTTTTTGTTGTCTTTTTAGGTTTGAACATTGAACGGTGTATGTGAGGTATAATGAAACGTTTTTCCATCTGCTAGAACCGAGAACGGCTCTACTTACAGTAGGTACCCCTGAACCTAACACCCACCTGCTTGCGCACTTTACACACATGATACCGAGAGAGTGCTGTGGCACTTACAAACAACGTACAGAGTTGCAGTTTGTCTCTGGAGATTTTTAGGGTGTGTTAATCCAGTGCAAGTTATTGGGTTCATCTTTTGAAATTAAAAAACACCAAAGCAGTTTTGTGTGTCTGTACACCTGATTTGTAATTTTAGTTGCTCACGTTAATCCCCATTGTCTCCTTTTCATAGACAATGGCCCTAATGTCAGAGTGTTACAAAATCTGTATTCCACATTCCTTATTCAGGATTGTCTACGCTCGCTGTAAATGATTTAAAAACCTGAAATGACCTGCTGCCTTTAAAATTTGTTCTGATGTTGTCTTTCCAGAATGTATAAGCATTGAAAATAAATACTAAACCAGTGCAAGTCTGATTCGCGTAACATAGCTGTGAATAAAAAGGTAGATTTTGAGTTTGGTTTGGCAGGTTTTGTTGTGAGGCGAGTCTTGCCAGATTGCTTTTGGTCATAGGAGGGGGCTGAGGCGTCAGTTTAGCCACCGAGCTCTTATCTGCTCACATTTCAGGGTAAATATAGCTGTACCCAAGACTTTGCCTCAAGTCTAAAGCATTTTGTTTGTGTTGCTAATACAAACACCTGCACAAGTTTTAGATTTTTTTTTTTTAGGATGGTTTGATGTCACGGCGGCTTTCTGGAGACCAGTTTTGATATTTGAAGTTATACAGCACATACAAAGCTAAACTGTTTTCAGGATATTTTTATTGACCTTTTGATGCTTCTTTGCCATTCTTAGTGCATTTTGGTTTCTGTTGAGGCATGTTTCTGCATCAGAGTAACAGTCAAAATGTAATTATGTGGCTAACATTTTTAACAACTGTTAAGTCACCGTTTTATTTTTTTACTCTGAGGTGGAAACCGGCTTTCATAGCTTTCCAAATGCTGAAGAGCTAAAAGTAGGTGTTGTGACGTGTTAGATGTGAATGTTAAGGAGCAGTGGTGGTGTGCACGTCATGACAGCACGTCTATCAGCATGAATGCATGTGTGGATGTCTGACATGCATCACAGGGCTGAACCACATCTGCTTTGATAAATCCTCATCTGTCACATGCTTACAGCCGGAGACTATCCCACAGCTCAGACCCTGACCACTGACTAAACCCCCACTGACTTCTGACATACTGAACCAGCATTCTGTGAGGAAGAAAAAGTCCAAAATCCAAACTCATTCTACTAAAAAAATTTTAATTCTGTAAAAAAAATCTAAGTTTCTTTATCAGTAGTAACTAATAGCTAATATTTCTCACAAAAGATGACTACAGACAACAGAGCCTGCTTCTATGATTTAGCATATTACTTTTATTCAGCAAGTGTGCATGAAATTGATCAAATAAATGCTGTTCATTTGAACTTTATGGAGCCAAAAGAGTCTCAATAAAGATAAATGCACACACTACATTCACATATGCACACACAGGATTCATAAATACAAACACAGGATACACAAATGCGCACAAAATTTACAAATGCACACACAAAATTTAAAAAGCACAGAAGATTCACAAATGCATACAAAATTCAGAAATGCACACAAAATTCAGAAATACACACACAATTCAGAAATGCAAACAACATTTACAAATGCACTCAAGATTCACAAATGCACAGGACAAGATTCAGAAATGTATTTCTGATGCACACACACATATATCTTGATTTACAAACTGCTTGCGGTCTGTGAACTTCACTGCATTTGTGTGTGAATTTTGAGACTCCCCTGACTTGGCTCGACACACAAATGCCTTTTTTTAAACAGGGAATGATCTGCAACCAATCAGATATCTCCCTTATTTTAGCCAATCACAAGAACGCACTCCACGTGGGGGATTGTTTACTTATAAGCCAATCACATGAACGTGTTCACACAGCGCGATATGCCTGTGGTGCGGCATAGCCGACTTATTCATGAAATTGTATGAAAATACAGATGTTTAGATTACAATTCAGGTTTATTTTTTATTATTTTTTACAAAATATAAATTTAAAAATGTCTCAATACATATAGCCCAGTGACTGCAGAAAAAAAGTTAACCATGGATTCATAAATTTGCAATAGGCAATTATTTCATTTTATTGAAATATTTTATTGAAAGTAAAAAAAAATTACACCTTTTTGAATGTTTAAATATATCTAAATATTATTTTGGATGCAATATAGAAGTCACTTTAATTATAATATTCGGTCCCTACATGAAGAGAGAGTCAGTGGTCCGGTGCGAGAGGAAAGTGACTCTCCGACTGCAAAAAGTGGGTCTCCGGCTGCGTGAGGAAAGTGAGTCGTCCGCTTAGGAAAGTGAGTTGATCGCTGCGTGAGGAAAGTGAATCGTTCGCTGAGGAAAGTGAGTTGCTCTCTGCGTGAGGAAAATGAGTTGTTCGCTGCGAGAGGAAAGTTAGTCGTTCGCTGCATGACTCATGAGGAAAGTGAATCGTTCGCTGCGTGAGGAAAGTGAGTCGTTCGCTGCGAGAGGAAAGTGACTCTCCGGCTGCGGAAAGTGAGTCTCCTGCTGTGCAAAGTGGGTGTCCGGCTGCGCAAAGTGGGTCGCCGGCTGCGTGAGGTAAGTGAGTCATTCACTGAGGAAAGTGAGTCGTTCGCTGCATGAGGAAAGTGAATCGTTCGCTGAGGAAAGTGAGTCGTTCGCGTGAGGAAAGCGAGTCATTCGCTGATTGGCTTATAAGTAAACAATCCCCCACGTGGGGTGCATTCTTGTGATTGGCTAAAACAAGGGAGATATCTGATTGGTTGCAGATCATTCCCTGTTTAAAAAAAGGCATTTGTGTGTCGAGCCAAGTCAGGGGAGTCTCAAAATTCACACACAAATGCAGTGAAGTTCACAGACCGCAAGCAGTTTGTAAATCAAGATATATGTGCGTGTGCATCAGAAATACATTTCTGAATCTTGTCCTGTGCATTTGTGAATCTTGAGTGCATTTGTAAATGTTGTTTGCATTTCTGAATTGTGTGTGTATTTCTGAATTTTGTGTGCATTTCTGAATTTTCTGTGCTTTTTTAATTTTGTGTGTGCATTTGTGAATTTTGTGCGCATTTGTGTATCCTGTGTGTGTATTTATGAATTATGTGTGTGCATGTATGAATCGTATTTGTGCATATGTGAATGTAGTGTGTGCATTTATCTTTATTGAGACTCTTTTGGCTCCATAGAACTTTAATCAAAAATCCTGAAAAAATATGTAAAACATGTTTGTGAAAAAAATATTAAAGCAGTACAACTGTTTTCAGCACTTATAATAATAATAATAATACATGTTTGCCTGAGCAGCAAATAAGCATATTAATGTGATACTGAAGTCTAGAGAGCATTTTAAAATATATTAAAATAGAAAATGGTTATTTTAATACTGTAAGGTTTTACAATATTACTGCTTTTATTGTAATTCTTTAAATAAAATATATACAGGGTTGGTGAGCATAAGAAACGTCTTTAAAAATATTTTTAAAAACTTACTGACCCTAAGTTTTTTAACAGTATTGTTTAATACATTAAATCCCTGACACCTTGACATTTTTGTCGGTGTTTTGTAATGATCTTGAAGTAAAAAAAAAAAAAAAACTTTCTTATCTCCTCATATCAAAAGTTGTTTATCCCTAGAATATAGCAGCTCATTCACAAGGATCTTACTTGTAAATGTAATTTATTTATATATCATATTTAATATTATTTAATTAATAGAAAAATATTATAAATATGCAGTAATAAAGAGAGCACATTATTATCAATCTTAGTTTAATAATATTAAATGAATAATTATAATAATAATAATAATAATAGTTAATTTTACCCATGTCCTCTATCATCAGTTGCTTTTTTAATATAAACCTCAAACTTGTAGGCAAGAAGTTGCCATGTCGGCAAAACATTGCCTGAGTTAAGCCAAGTCTGCATTTCTTTGATTGTTAATCAGTTTCCACCTCATCTATTAATGAAGTGCAGCACAAACGAAATGTGTTGTACTACTTCTTTTTCTAGACTACTTTGTCGTGGTATTAAAGCAGTTAGAATATTAAGGAGCTTTCTCAATACCATATGGTTGGGTTCTTTTGGCTGTTTTTATTGTGGCCAAAGAGAGGGAACACAATGTGAAAGCAGTGGACAACTGTCTTAAGAGTTCTCGTTTGGTGAAAGTTTGTTAGCGTCTGTCTGCCATGTGCTTTGGACTGCCTGCAGTGTGCAGCCTATACCCTAGATCTATGTGTTGAATTATTGATGCATTTGTGAACGCTGCACTCAGAGAGGGAGAGAGAGAGAGTGCACAGAGAGATAGATTAAAGAAATAAGAGCCATCACACTGAACCCTATACGGATCAACGACACCAGATACTTTTATTTATTCAGACGCTGCACTGCCTTGTGAACAGGAGCCCGTCTCTCCACAAGAACAAACTGTGCCGCCATTACACACGGCCCGGCTCTGGGCGCTCTCTTGTTTCATTCAAACAGTGGGGTCCTCAGTGCGGTGCTCGGGCTGTACCACCAATCCAGGCCCCCTATGAAAACAATGGAGCTCATTTTGTTCGCCAGCTGCATTCAGGGTCCCGTGCTAGCAGTGCAGCCCCCATAGGTTGCGTAATATCACCCCTCGCAGTGTGTGTGCTGTGTTTGGACAAGAGTCACATGCTGCTACTCATCGAATATGTTTTCAGGATCAATCGCACAGAACACAAGAGACCTCAGGGCATGACACAGTCATTCAAAATTCATAACAGGTATTGTTTATACCCTACCATTTTGACTGAAATTGCCCAACTGAAGAGAGACACTCTTTCCCTAAGGCTGAAATACACACGTAATGAAACAGCCGACCTTCAGTGTGTGGGATTTTGAGGCATTTTGAAATTTGTTGGTTGATATGAGCTAAAATGATTTATATCTCATCAGTCAGTGTAGATGTCAGATGGGGCCCCTTTGACATAGTGCACTTAAAAATAACTTATATTTATACATAGCAGCTATGGATGCCCAAATATCTGTGCCATTTTGGTTATCAGCTGATATTATTATTATTATTATTATTATTTCAATCTCTATTGGCTGTTATTGGATATTTAATTGTATTATGCATCTAAATTTAGATGTAAATGATCACTTAAAGGTATAGTTTACCAAAAAATAAAAATGTGATGTTTATCTGCTTACCCCCAGGGCATCCAAGATGTAGGTGACTTTGTTTATACAGTAGAACACAAACAAAGATTTTTAACTTAAACCTTTGCAGTCTGTCAGTCTTATAATAAAAGAGAATGGGATTCACAGCTTTGAGAGTCCAAAAAACATACACAAACAAAACCAAATTAAACCCTGCGTCTCGTAACGATACATTTATGTGTAAAGACATGAAATGATGCGACTTGCAAGAAACTGAACAGTATTTATATTAATTTTTTCCTCTGTATCATTTTTGGTTTGACTATACATCACCAGTGAGGTTTGGCATTTCAACGGAAGTTCCAGTTATAACATTTTAATTGAAAACTACTCAAGGTCAAAAACATTTAAAACTATAAAAAAATAAAGTATGCATGTATTAAACAGATTTTAATTTCATTCCGAATTTAACATGGGAAATAATTATTGGTTTATCTATATTGGCCAGAATTTTTATGCAACACATTTTCTTCTTTTCGTTCACAGAGTCCATGCAGCCTGAAATCGTCTCACGTCCAGCTGAGCTCCCAGCATGTCTCGTGTCTCCTCTACGGCGAAACGCTATGGTGGCTCTTCTTATACCAGTCACTACAGTTCATATGGCTCCTCCCTGACCTCCTCACTGGGCTCCTACGAGCGGGACAAGCTCCCCTATAAGAGCTCCTCCTCAGGCTACTCCTCCTCAAGCTACCTGAGCTCAAGCGCCTCCCGCTCCCGCAACTACAGCTCTTTGTCCGAGCCGGACCGGGGTCGGCCCATCCCTCGCACTGATTTGCTGGGCAGCCGGCGCAGCGAGAGCCTGAGCCGCACACCGGCTAAGGGCTATGGCTCGGGCCTCAATGGAGGCTCGGGATACAGCAGCTACAGCTACTCTCCGGCCCCCACCAGCTACCTCTCCTCCTCACCCGTGTCCTCAAGCATCTCCCTCAGTCGCAGGAAGTCGGTGAGTCAGAGCGATTTGACGCATGATCTGTCAGCTCTGGGCCTGAGCGAGACGTCCAGTGGCAGTGGCCTGAAGCAGTCTTACCAGAGCCGAGGCACTGATGTATCTGACTCCTACGGTAGCGCACGCTCCAGCTACGGCCTCTCACGGAGCTCCACGCAGGACGGCCTGAAGAGCAGCAGCAGCCGATTCTCCTCCAGCTGTCGCTCCATTTCACCAGTCAGAGAGTCCTTGGTAAGAGCATTCATGTTTTCTCATTGGACAGTACCCATTTATTTCCATAACGTGCAGAATGATGCTAGGATTGTGTTCTTCACCGATCCTTAAATTTGCATCACTCTCCTTTCTCAAGTGTTACACAAGTGCCCTTTTGGCTCAAAAGAGTTTGTGCTGAGAGGTGTAAGGAATGTGTAACATTCAGCTGTGTTTCAAGTGTCTCGTGATATAAGTGAAGTCATCTTATGAAGTTGCAGATAAAATTATTGATTTGGTCAGGAAAATTTAGAATACCATAGTAACATAAAAACTCTACTACTACATAGGGCAATATGGCTTGGTGTAATTATTAGTAACTGCAATTTAATTGATCAAATAGTGAAACATGGTACTGTCGGCTCCCTGCAGTTTTCCGCCAAAATAAAAGCTTAATGGTTTAACGTTTGAAAATGAAGACCACAGTAAGTGTATTTGTTAATAAAGCTAACAACATGCTTGTTATATGATAACCATGCATGCTTCTTTGAGACCCCCATATCACTGGGATTGAACAATGTTGGACCTTGAAAATGAAGACTCCAAAATAAAAGTTTATTAAGGACTACAATCTAAAACCATACTGCAATATCTTTAATACTTATTGAGTTACATGCAGGCAATCTTTGGAAAAAGAATATATATGGCACTCAGACAAGTATGTTCAATGCATAATGTGTGCAATTTAATGATTTACTCCTGGAGCCATAATAAAACAAAATCTATGGAACTGAAAAATATAGGGCCTTAAAAATTATAATGCCAAAAGGGAGGTTTGTTATGACCCAATATATAAAAGGGTATTACGTTACAGTTCTGCACACTTATAAAACTTGAAAAGTGATCTTTCCACATTTTTTAATGGTCACCGTTTGCACATAATGCAACAAAGATTGCTAAAGTCAACAGATTTTACTAATAGACCTACCAATATCTGTATAAACAATTACATGATGCTTCCATCTTTCTGAAGTCATTTTAACCCCCTGTAATTTGGCTCTGAATCTCAGGTGAAAATCGCCATTTTGACCCCCCTCTACAAAATAGCGGATTACCTAATAAATATTCATCCATGACATTTAATATTTTGGCTTTCATAACTATACATGTTTATCTTTATTCAGAAAAAAATATAAGGACAAATTTGAGCCAGGGACCTCTGGTTTAGTTGACATGGAATGACCCAGCTGTGATTTTTTACATTTTCGTGATTAATGACATTTGTACTTATTCTATTCAAAATGTATTAAAAGTGCAATTTTATATATGATAATCTGTATACATTACAGGGTATACTATGAAGTAAGTAGTATGCTAACTATTCTAAACATATCCATATCCGAGTTTTGCCATTAAACTACAGAATGTGTTTAATGTGCCCCTGTTGGAGTCACAGTGCTTCTTATGGTAAATGAAAATGTTTGAATAGGTGTGGCTGATTGTAGACTCCCACTGCATTGATTCACTAACAGCGTACATTCATTCAATCAATGATGGACACAGCTGTGATTTAGATTTAAAACGCATAAATAACTCAATAAATATCAAACGATTTGTAAGAATAGACAAAACAATATGAATTGCAAAATTAAAACAGTTACTCAGAGTTGTCAAGTCACCTTTATTTATATAGCGCTTTTAACAATACAGATTGTGACAAAGCAACTGAACAGCATTAAATAGGAAAATAATGCAAAAGGGCTGTTCATCATTTAATTCAGTTATGTCATCATCCAGCTCAGTTCAGTTTAAATAGTTTCTGTCCAATTAAGTCGACGAAATTGTTGGAAATTAAGTGTCCCCAACTAAGCAAGCCAGAGGCGGCAGCGGCAAGGAACCAAAACTCCATCATTACATAATGGAGAAAAAACCTTGGGAAAAACCAGGCTCAGTTGGGGGGCCAGTTCTCCTCTGACCAGACGAAACCAGCAGTTCAATTCCAGGCTGCAGCAAAGTCAGATTGTGCAGAAGAACCATCTGTTTCCTGTTGTTTTGTCCCGGTTGCCATCTAGGGGACAAGGTCTCCGCTGACATTCAGGGCAGTAGAGATTCCTTCTAGGTACTTTATTAGTTACCATTAAACAGTTAACATGTTTCAAGCTATCCGAATATCGAACTGATCCAGTGCAATGTCATAGGTACATTTGATGGTAACACTCAAATGTCCCCATGAGTACTAACATTTGTTACAACCACAGTAACACTAGAACACACATTAGGTGTGCGGGATTGTTCACTTGCAGTACCTTTGCGTTCTTGTATAGTATATATTTCTGGCCTAATATTTCTGTCCTTATTAAAGTATTTTTGCCGACCAAATCAGTATCAGTGTGAGGAAAAGCACAGGCTGCAACAGATATACAATTTGCCCTGTCACCGACTACTACCATTAAACTACTGCGGTTTCCCAGCCAATAGTAGGTTAGTGTTACTGAGAGTCTTTGCATGGCTGGGCCAGCATTAACAGTTTCCCTGCCACAGTCTGACTCTTTCCATTCAGTGGTTTTATTAATGATGCCAGTCAAGATTTGAGCCAAGATTTTTTTAAATGACAGGTCTGTTAGAATGTAAGTTGTTCCAGAACAAACTTTTAACATTAACATTAACAAAATGTTTCATGTTTGTTTTGATGAGGCTCAAAACCTACTGAATACAACTGCCTTCTTTTTGGCACTTGGTTATTGGCAGTATATCTCGGAGAACACTGAGAGTTCAGGACTTCTTATTCTCTTCACATGAGGTCCTTTAAGAACCCCAGTGAAGATTAAATTCTACAAAGTACAAAGTGTCCCTCTGATGTTTTCCTGTGTTTAAAGTTTTGTGTATGTTTTTGAGATTTGAGTGTTTAATTTCACTCAGTCATCACATGCTGTTTCTTTATTAGAGCGTCCAAAATTTCTGCTGCCGTTTACATAGCATTTCATAACAGGTGACCTGCTTATTTTTATAGAGAGTTTTTGCACATTTCAGCAGAATCAGAGCTTGTATTTTGTATGAAATTCAACTATAGTGGTGCTCTGATGCACATCAAGTCATTTGGCTAAAAGCCCAGATGGATCTCTGGCATTCTTTCAAAGTGTTTAATTATACATTTCAAGAAACGCATTAATCCACCCTGTTTCCTTTACCTTTTCACCCTTGCTGTGTTCTGTGGCATGTCAAGGAAGTGTTTTCATTTGCTGTTTGCTGTGTACATAGACTTAGTCATAAGACTGGAAGGGTCAGAGTGATCCGTCTCACTTTCTAAAATTCCATTTCACCCAACTTCCTGTTTCTATATAAACATGGATTAACATGCTCAACATTCTGTGGTTTTCTTTACAATGAAATCAACTTCAGTGAGATATGGTGTGAATAAGACATAGCCAGAAAGAAAAAAAATAGATTCCTTGTATTCATTGTAAAGACTAGTCTATCCTTCTCAACATTGTTTTCAGATGCGTAAATGCGATATAGCGTCTGCATTGATTAAAGTCTATAGGACTGTGGGATGCATATATAGTGTGGCCTTCAAAAGTGACATTTTTCTTGTAGGTAACTTTAATGCTGCATTACGTGTTTCCAGTATATCCAGAATTGGGTTGCAGCTGATGACATTTGACCCACCGTCTCATAAGAGCATAACAACCTCAGTGTGTCATTCTCTTTTGGGACATTCTCTTTTGGGACTGTGTTTCATACCCTGTTCTAATTTCTCTGCCACTTTTACAGGCAAAGTTTAATGCTTCTCTAATACTGTCGTGAGGGCGACAGCTTAGCTGAGTTAAACATGGAGCCCAGGCCAAAAGACTAGACATATTGTCCCACTTTTTGTTGCTTTTACCATTGTTGACAGTTGTTCTATTTTCAATCTGATTTATAACATTTTCCTGTCGAATAACTGTAGCTGTAAGTTAATTCTAGTGTATTTGTATAGCACGTTTTACAATAGTTTCAAATCAGCTTCACAAAAAAAATTATAATTTTAATCTTTATAATATCTTCATATCTATAGTCGCATGTAGCAAATTAGAGATGGGCAATAATGTAGTTTACATTCTAATTTGTACATAGTATATATCTCTTGTCGTGAATTTATACTTGTAAACACAATTTCATACCTGTGTTATAATATAGTATACATTTTGCAACAGTATAAACAAAATGTTCTGCAGAGCCCAACCAACAATTGAAAGTGTTCCATTTTAAAATGAATAGTAAGTCCTTGACAACCACACGATTCTTGTAAATCTGTCATCGCGGCATGTTTAACCCGCTGCCCTCATTGACATCGGATGCGCGCGCTAGGCTCGTGTGGGCGGGACTGTTGTAAAGACATGGATCCGCGCGCTGCCTCCAGCTTTCAATCTTACAGCTCCCGCTCGTTGCCCTCACTTTTGAGAGCTCTCATCTGTCTACTTCGACACGGGAGGGAATTCCTCTCTGCATTTGAGAACACGTTTCTTCGTCTATTGTTTTGTGAATAGTGTTCCGAATGTAGTGAGTCGGTCAAGCGCGCGATGTTTTTATTCGTCCCCAGTGCTCCCTCGCACCGCTGAAGAGGTCGTTTCCTTATCAAGTTGCTCACCTGAAGGACCCTGGAATATTTGATGCGAGAACGTCCATAGTAACATAACGTTAGCTGTTTCTTAAAGTTAATGTTTATACAGCGCGGAAGGATTTTATGGAGTATGCCCAGAATGCGACATTCATATACAGTTACAATACCAGAGGAGCCACCTGCGCCTGCGTTCCCCCTTCTTAAACAGGACATGCGGAGGAAAAGCTCTACTATGGCCGGCTCCATGCTGGTCTCCACATTCGTTGGACTTCTGATTAATCATGCCAAGGTATGAGCACGATTCATAGGTCATTCGTATTACCATTTACCCACTACTAACGTTATGTTTTTATTATTTTACTAGGTTCACTACTAACTTGTTCATTACATATAGGTAACAATTATTTTATTACTACAAAAATCGCATTTTAGTCTTTGAATACCATCGGGGTTTGTAGCTCATATAAACTATTCAAGTTCTTACTAGTTTATATTGCAGTTATTGGTCTATTCCAATAACTAGTTTGATTAGTATTTGTTCAGCTAACCAACAAACATACTAGTCCACTCAGTTACTATTTGTAAAACTAAAAACTGATAACTGTCAGAAATAGATAAGCAGTAACTATCAGAATACATTGTGGTCGTAAGTGAATAGTTTATACCTGAACCACTGACATGACCAGTACCAATAGTATAGCTACTTAAGACTAATGGGAAATCAAGAAATACTATGCAATAAATAAATACTACAAAATAATCGAATACATACTAGTTACAACTGGAATAAGTACTGGTGCCTAACTAACTAGTGAAAACATTGGATTGTAGCAATAAAAATAAGTACTAGTAACATAAAATAGATGCTAGTTAATTTTAAGGAATACATGATAAAGCATAAATGAACTGAGGCCCACTGAATAAGCCTTAAAAAGTAGTTCATGCTGCGATGTCATTAATATTGCACTTACCTCCATCAGTAAGCTCTCTTTAATTATTTTAAAGGGATCAGTATTCTGACAGGTCACTGCTTATATAATGCAAATTAATCTTGCATTTGCTCTTTCGGTTCATTTACTTATTCTAACCACTGACTGCTATGTTATGTGTATGCAGGGATAAACTGATGAAGCAGTCTTATCGATGCTATAGAAAAAAGGTTAGGTTTCAATGAGAGCACCTTACATTGGGTTTACCAGAAGGCACACTTCATTATTTTTTGAAGTGAAGCAACATATATCAACAGCAACCTGCATGCTGCTGATGAATGACGCATGAGGCAGTTCAGAATGGTTGTTCGTTGTAACGTAATAAGCAGAAATCTCGTTAGAGCTCACTCCTGCATTCAGCAGTGCTCTCAGTCCTGCCCCATGCCACCAGAGTCAGGACTAGGCCTGGTTGAACAACTTTGCCACTGAGCCTTCATTATCTGCCTCGCGATTAGTTTCAGCGTCACGGAATGTGCTTCGATATTCATCAGGAAATTAAATTACCCATATATTTAGCATGTGTAAACAGGATTTTCTCCATGCAGTTTTTGTGAGTTACTTCCCCCTGAGGTGTGACAAGTATAATGTGATTGTGAAGGACATGGAGTCCCAGCAGTGCCTTTATTTTGGTTAGCTGAAACAGGACGGTCCAAATTAAGTGTTTCATACTAATTTAACACATTGGTACATGGGACAGAAATTTTGGCACAGGAGCTTGAGTATTCCTGGGAAATGCAGGTCTACAAACTGTGGCCGGGTTCAGAAGGCTTCTTTAAACAGAAGAAAGTTACAAGGAAAACCTCAACCAACAGACAGCTAAGAGATGTGTGGAATTATTTGGCTGGGAGTGTAGGACAAGAGACAAAGTTGACATAAAACAGAGATGGTATAAACTCTAAACAGTACAACGTGTTCATCTCACGGTTTAAGCCAACTACCAGAGATCTTTAAATAATATTATGTGGGTCAGTGTTCGCTGATGACTGAAGGCTGCCAGTCTGGATGTTTCAGCTGGGTATTTGCTCCACATTTTCCTCTCACAGCGAGCTGTTATAAAAGCAGGATTAGTCTTCCCTCACCTCTGTAATGGGGAGAATGCTGAACAGAACACCGTGACCCACTTCCACATTCTCCTGCCAGCAGAGAAATAGAGGAAAAAGAGTGCTATAGAGGAGGATTTGAAACATAAAATCTCACTATATCAACAACATAAAGGCATCAACATCAAGTTATTGTATTATGTTCTAATGCTTCATTATGCATGGAAATAGTAAAACTGTTCAACTAATACATGGAAGTTCTTCACCCAGCGTTTACAGCTTTGCCTTGGAACTTTCATCATAACTCATATCATTCAGGCAGGTGTTCTTACCCTTTAACAGGTTCCTCCAGAGTTTCCAAAGGCACTTTTCCTCCTGAGACCAAGTGATGCAAATGTTGTAAACTTATGAGATGTTTATTAGCTGCAGGGTACATGTACCCCTATATTGAGAAGCAACCACAAGCTGCTTTGGCAACAACAGCAGCAGCATTGTCTCATTTCACACAGCAGTGGACGTCTGCTTTAGAGTGAATCACAACAACCTAAAATAGACCTACTTTGTACTAGGGCTGGATGATATATCGAATATTAGCGATAATATCACAATAATTTTGACGACAATGTAAAATTTGAAAATATAAATATAATTTATAATATAATAAATATATACAAATGTTTCTTTGATATGCAGCAGGACATGTATCCCTCATTTGATGTTTTAGTGCAGTATTATGTAGGATGTTGCAGAATTCTGGATGGCCACATTTGCATGGTGTCTTGGTTTAGTGCCTGTAAAAATCCTGTGGCCGTCAGATATGGCTGCCGGGGTCAGTGTTGCCGTGACGATAAAAAAATCAGCCAATGAACGGACATCCCATGTGAAAGGATGCTATTTTTGGCAGTGTTGATATTACTCAGCAGAGAAGGACAAATTAGGCTGGTGAGCCTGTTCCCATGAAATGAGCATTCAGCATGCATTTTCCATGGAAGCTTGGCTTTGGATAATACACAGTTAATGAGTTTGTTAAACATTCCTGGTGTGATATATACTGCCATGAGCTGTTTGTTCCCCAAATATTGACTGCTGTGCCACTGAGGCGGTCGGGACAAATGTGGTCTGTGTGAAGATCCTGGCCAGCACCAGGTAAGTTTGTCAGAGTCCCAGCACAGGGTAGATCACGTTTCCCCTCCCGTGCTTTGGCACGACAGAAAACAACATGGTGTCAGATTACTGGCCGGTCTGCTTTAACACTCTAGCACCTCTAATAAAAAACAGATTATATGGATACATAGATCTCCGTTTCCTGGAACGACTTGACTTGAGGTGTGGTCACCTTTAATGATTCTGGCTGGAAATTCGAAATCCAGTCAAAATTTCAGCTAATTTGACCTTTTAAGAGCAACAGTTCTGTCCATTTGATAATGTATGATTAGTCACTGACATCTAGCCGATGACCTGTGGTAACATTTCACCTCCTCTCTATTTTTCAGAACTCAAAGAGTGCCCAAGGCCTGGTGGGGCTTCGTAATCTGGGAAACACAGTAAGTGTTTTTAAATGGGATGTACTAGCTGCTCTTATAGGTGAAGTGTGTACTTGTTTTCAGTAGGAATTTTTGTCCAGTTTTGGCTCAAACTTATGCTTGACAACCTGTTTCTTCAACGGTGGGAGATGTGGTGGTGCTGCTGATGCAGAAATGGCACTTCTTCTCTAGATTTTGATTCCCATGTTCACACAAACCAGAAAAATCAGTAAAAAAAAATCACACAACAATGAAGTGTGTAAGGTCTTCACTGTCACTACTTTTTGTCATATACGTAGTACATATATATATATATATATATATATATATATATATATATATATATATATATACTAAATACAACACATCTAGCATGCTAGAAATAGATCAAAACTGTCAAATCTCTGATTTTAACACACCTAAGCGGCAAGAAGCAAAAATGTTTTCATATCGATTTCACATTCCTCCATCTGTTTCCATTTGGCAAGATTAGTTTTCATGATGTCTCTTCGCTCTCGCACTCACTTAACTTGCTTCTGCCAAGCAACAGTATGTGTACAGTCCAAAAATAAACTCTTACACATCGCAGTCAAATCCGCTGCTGTGAAACTCTAGACGACGTGTCACTTGTTTTGTGGCTACCGTTGCTTTCTGATTTCTGCTTAGTGAGCATGTACACAGTGTCATATTTGTAGATAAATATTTATATTAATTAAATGTATGTAGTGCATTTGGTCAAAAAATAAAATGTTATTTAATCATATAAAAATGTTTTTTATCTTGCTCATTGCTCTTTGTGTCTATTTAGTGTTTAATTTGGGCAATGTGTATTTTATTAAGTAATCACTGTCATGTAATTCATTTAAATGTTTTAATCAGTTACCAGCCCAAAATCTAGCTCTAAATATTTCTCTTCTTTTATCTCTCTCTTTCCCTCGCTAGTGTTTTATGAACTCCATCCTTCAGTGTCTTAGCAACACACAGAGCCTGCGAGACTACTGTCTTCACAACTCCCACCGCCGAGACCTCAACAACAACAGCCGCACAAACACTGCTCTCATGGAAGGTGAGTGCGCTCGCCACCACACAACTCCTGCAGGTTACACAGCCGTCACTATCTGTACTGAAAGTCTCTCTTTGTCGTGACTTCAGAGTTTGCCAAGCTTATCCAGACAATGTGGACTTCTTCAAGCCGTGAAGCCGTCAGTCCCTCTGAGTTCAAAACACAGATTCAGAGATACGCACCCAGATTTGTGGGTTACAAGTAAGCCTCAGCATACACACGGTTTTATGCTGTTCAAAGTGGCCATCTTAGTATCATAGCCGCAAGTTTTACACAAACAAGCACCTCTCAAATAAATTTTTTTACGTTTAAAATATATAAAAATTACGCATTTACAATAAATCAGTACAATGTTGGTTTTAATCCGTCGGTATTAGTTTTCAGTTGTAAATTCAAATCTTGTACTGCCTAATTTCACTTGTAGCATTAACTAATTTCACTTGTAGCATTAACTTTCAATCAGTTATCTTTTTTTTTGTGACAAAATAATATAATGTTTTAATTGAATATTTATCAGCAAAATATGAATATGATTGCTTGATTATCAGTAAAAATCAGAAGTCTTACTAATTGAATGTAGCTGTAGTTGTGTTATGTATTAAGATGTTTATGTTATTTCTCCAGTCAACAGGATGCTCAGGAGTTTCTACGTTTCCTGCTAGACGGCCTGCACAACGAAGTGAACAGGGTGATGGTCCGGCCGCGGGGAAACATGGAAGACTTTGATCACTTGCCGTAAGTGCACTGCCCTTATTTTCTTCAGTGTGGAAAAATGACATGTAGTGAATTTGATTTTATGATTTATATATTTTGTTCATTTTCTTTAGTGATGAGGAAAAAGGGAAAAAGATGTGGACTAAGTACTTAGAGAGAGAAGACAGCAAAATCGTAGGTAAGTATACACTGCATCAGTGTTATTTTAGTGTTATTTATATATCAGAGATTATTTTTATATTTTAATTTTGTGTTTATTTAAAGTTTTAGTAATATTGTCTTTATTATTAAGTTTTTATTTGTTTTTTAGTAAGTTTAATACTTGAACAACAAGGCAACATTTCCAGTTTTCATAAGGTGACCCTGTAACACAAAACTTAAGTCTTAAGTTGCTGGGGTATATTTTTAACAATATCCAAAAAAAACATTGTATGGATCAAAATGATCAATTTTTCTTTTATGCCAAAAATCATTAGGATATTAAGTAAAGATCATGTTCCATGAAGATATTTTGTAAATTTCCTAATTTTTGATTAGTAATATGCATTGCAAATAATTCATTTCGACAACTTCAAAAGGCGATTTTCTCAGTATTTAGATTTTTTTTTGCACCCTTAGATTCCAGATATTCAAATAATTGTATCTCGGCCAAACATTGTCAGATCCTAATAAACCATATATCAATGGAAAGCCTGTTTGTTGGTCACGTTGTATAAGTTGTTAATATTTTTCATGCAATATTTGGTTACACTTTATTTTAAGGTATCCTTGTTACCGTGTAATTACACATTTTATACATGTAATTATACATTTTTACATTTAATATTACATTACTGAGTAATATTAATTAACTGCATGTACCATATGCTTATAGTAAGGATTTGGGTTTGGCTTAGGTTTACTTGCATGTAATTATGCAGAATTTATTGTTGTTATAATTGTAAGTGCATGTAACAAGGACACCGTAAAATAAAGTTTTACCCAATATTTATATTTTATTTTATTGCACCATTATTTTGAATAACAAAAATGATTTTAAATAGTATAGACTGCGCAATGCAAATATCTAAGAGCTGTGGGTTATCATTGTGCTCCATTACAAAGCATAATTCTGCCTCTTCTCTCTCTGTCCTCAGATCTGTTCGTAGGCCAGCTGAAGAGCTCTTTGACCTGCAGTGATTGTGGCTATTGTTCCACTGTGTTCGATCCCTTTTGGGATCTTTCCTTACCTATTGCCAAGGTTAGTTCATTGACGTGCATGGAGCATGGACGTGCATTTGGAGAAATGAGTGGGTGTTAATGGTGTTCCTCTGCCTAGAAGGGCTATGGAGAGGTGAGCCTAATGGACTGCATGCGGCTGTTTACTAAAGAAGACGTGCTGGATGGGGACGAGAAGCCGGTAATTGGTTTAATTCATTCCTTGCATTTTTATAATGTGGAAATGTAAATGTACCGAAACATCTAACTGTTCCTCTGTTTTTTCATCCAGACATGTTACAGGTGCAAAGCCAGGAGACGATGTACGAAGAAATTTACAGTTCAGAAGTTTCCTAAAATTCTAGTTCTTCGTATCCTTTCCTAATGCTGTCTGATCTGTTTGTGATGTCACTCGGTGCATCGGTGCATTTGTTGACTGTAAGCACAGATAAGATCGGGACGCTGTTTGTGTGTGCAGGAATGTGCTGATGGGTTAGGTCGAAGCGTGAAGTGACAGGTCTCTCTGAGGTCAGCAGTGTGCCGAGTCTCTTCTCTTTAACTGCTTCACTTGTTCAGATCTGAAGCGCTTCTCTGAAGCCCGCGTCAGAACCAGCAAACTGTCCACTTTCGTCAACTTCCCAATGAAAGACCTGGACCTCAGGGAGTTCGCCTCTGACAGAAGCAGTGAGTAAACACAGACCAAGAATCTGCCATTTCAGTCTTATTGTGACCGATTTTTTTCAATGTTTAATATAATTCTTAATTAAAATGTGTTAACTGGATCGTCTGGTAAACGTCTATCAAGTACTTAGTCCACTTAAATCTTTCTTAAATTTAGATCTGCCTCCATCTAATCAACAAGTATGTCACAATATGTTTCATAGTGATTTTATCATAGAAAATTACTTTACAGTCTAGAACGTGATATCATATCCTGTAGCAGTAAGGGTCTAGGAGTTTTGTTTTAAATAAACAATTATTTTCACATTATAAATAATAGTAAAAAATATTTGATTCAATGCAAGGTCACAAAAGACTTAAATATCTTAAATATTACAGCAGAAGTTTTAAATATCATTTTTGGGAGGTCTTAAATTTGGGGATAGAGAAGCCGTTATTGTGGAGAAGCGGCTCCATGTGATTAATAGTCAAAACGTGGTTGTTTTGCTCACAGTTTCAGAGCAGTTAACAGTCAAATAATATCATGCATTTATGTCGGTGATGATCTCCCTCATCTTTTGAATTACCAGCTAGAAATAACAAAACATACACATTTCAAAATAAAAGACCTAAAATAATGATGTATTTTAGGTCTTGTTATAATTTAAAGTACCCCTTTTTTTCTGTATATTATTGGTATTTTGGTTACACAGTAAACTACTGTATCTTGCATTTTGTTCCAGCCTGACTATCTGTGTATCTTTCTGTTTCAGGTAGTGCAGTATATAACTTGTATGCAGTGTCCAATCACTCAGGCACGACTATGGGAGGCCACTACACAGCGTACTGTTGCAATCCTAAAAACGGTGAATGGTACACATATAACGACTCCAGGTACTTGCTTTACTTCCCCTCCTGCTCTTTCTTTTCTTTTGCATGACTACCAGTATATTTCCCAAAGGTGTATAGAATACATTAGCTTTCAGGGAAGTGATCCTGACGGTTAGCATGTCAGCAGAGCTCCATTTGACCTGCTAGCTGCTGTGATTTTCCTGTGTCCCATCCTCCTCCACCTCCTCCCTCACTCCAGCACTGCTTCCCACTCACGCTTCCTTAAAATCCCACATCTTCAACTGTTAATCTCACTCACATTCCACTAATACTATATTCACTGAATAATTGGATGATATTTGGCCATGTTAATGCTATATAATATTTTCATTTATTACAAATTATATTAAAAGCATTACAGTTTAACGTTTAAGTTGAATTGTATTTGAGCTGCATGATCTCCACGTGATCATCATGTTCTCCAGAATGATTTGAGAATGATCTTGAGCTGCATAAAGTCCTGTAGAGCTCTATGAAATCCTTTTTCTTTTTTTTTTATTTCTTTTTTTCCAAATTCAGTTTTTTTCCATTTTAATTTTTCTGGATTCTGTTTTTATTTTGTTTATTTTTTCTGAACTCTTTTTTTATATATTTTTTTCATGGTTAAATTACATTTTATCAATCAAAATGTGTCTAATGCTAATTAATTAAAATCATGAAACATAATTTATTAAAAGTTTAACAAATGGCGCTTTTCCATGCATGGTACGGAACGGTACGGTTCACTTTTGGGGGGTTTTCCACTGGGTACAGTACCTGGTACCTGCTACTGTTTTTCGGTACCACCTTGGTTGAGGTTCCAAGCGAACATTGAGGATCGCGTATCGTGATTTGATTTGGTGTAAGTGTAATGACCTACTTTTGATTAATTCACCCAAACTTTGACAAATTCCATGACATTCCGCGGTATACAGTAGATTCCATTTTTATGACTGGATTCTGCAATTCTGTCCATGTTTTCTGTGACGTGGAAATCATAGGGCCTACACCTGACCATCTGCACTTAGAAATGCATAATCTTGAATTTTATTTATTCATTTCCCATCATGTTGAATTTCTTTGAGATGTTAAACCTATATTTTCAGTTAGATTTTATTCCCAGATATTCAATACAAATTTGATGGTCAAAAAATATTATGTGTGGATTTCTTCTTCCAGAGTCACGCCAATGTCCGCCAGCCAAGTTCGCAGCAGTGACGCCTATGTGTTGTTCTACGAGCGGGCGGGACTCTGAAGACGGACTGTGGACTCGAAGCCTTTGGGCTGAAGGCACGTTACAAACTATGCTGCTTCCTTTGGGCTGTCATGGAGAACGAACATCGCTGTCTGCTGGCCACCGGGAGAAGTGCACAAAATGCCCTCTCACGCTCCACCACTGTGTTAAAGAGGTCCTCGCGCCTCTGTGTGTACGTGTGTGTGTGTCAGGGCAGCTCGTCATCAGGCAATAACCCAAGTGGCTCCGACCCAAGACGTCTCTCTATGCACTGCAACCAAACTCTCATCCCAATGCGCCTTCCTCTTGATCAAGAACGCCTCAATATTAAAAACTTTGTTTCACTTGTTTTGTTTTGGATTTTCTTCATGATGTCCTCCCAGATCTCCTGGGAGATGAACCGGTTGGAAGTACACTGTTCAGGCCTGTTACAGTACACCTTGTTCTTTTCATCACCTCTTCCACAATCTTTCGTCCCGTTTACCCCCACCCATCATCTTTTCTGTGTATGCTTTGTTCTCTCCTCCACTTTCTGAAGGAGTCACGGGAGTTTGTTGTGAAAGTCTGTGGTGGTGAGAGAACAATGTGTGGCATGACTTTTATTCAGTGTGGCTGCTATTGATCATTGATTGAACTGCTCTGAATGGAAATGGGGTGGGAAGGATAGGATGGGAGGAAGAGATGATGCTGACAGTAAATGGATCCTTGATCTCATGCCATTGAACAACATGGAAAGAATGTTTTGCAAAAGAAAATCGGTATATTTTTATATATGATGCAATATAGAGAATGTACTATATACAGTGGTGCTGAACATAACCCATTACTGTTGTCAGTTCATTTAACAGAGGTAAGAGAACAGCATCTATTTATGCTTACAGGTCAGAAGACGATGTGATACGAGTCACACGATGGCAGTCAAAATAAAATGATATATGTATGAGGAAATTTTAGAAGAATGAACTGTTACAATCCTTTGTGTTTTGTCTGCGTTATATGAATGAAAAGATTACAAAATAGAGCTTAACAAATTAGTGTTTATTTGCTATTAAATATTATATGAAAACTGTTTTATTTGCCATTTAATAACCCTGTTATCAAAACTTAAGGACACTCTTTATTGTGTGTGTGTGTGTGTAGGTAACATTTTACAACAAGGTAATATTAGGTCAATTTGTTAACTAAATTTAACGCATTAACTAACAATGAGCAATACATTGTTACTGTATTTATTGTTTCGAAGACAGCAGTTCATTGTTAAGGCCCCAATATACTTTAAACAAATAAAACAAAACTCCCCTAAAAAGTTCACTTTGGTGAGCTGTTCCAAACTGCCAAAAAAAAACTTAGTTTCGGACCGATTTTGTTCGGGGCCTTTAGACCATACACAGGTCCATTAAATTACATTAATAAATACAATTTTTGATTAATATAAATCAACATTAACTAAGGGTAATAATCTATTTTAGAACTTTTTTTTATTGTTAGTGTATGTTGTAACAGAATTGCAAATTTAACCTAAATTATGCTGTCTCTCAGTAGTGATAACTAGTTTGAGATTAAATTTTGGTTTGCATTTACTGTTAAACAATGTTAATTCAATAGGGTATTAATATTCAGAATTATCATTTTTAGTTTTCATTTTAGGTTTTAGTAATTTTGTTAATTTATGCTTTTGAAATTTGCGTTAAAATATTTTGTTTTTGTTTTTTTGCGATTTTCATTACATTTTATTTAAGTTTTAGTTTTAATAAGTTTAGGTTTATTTTTTGTTTCATTCAGTTGCCAAGGCAAGTTGTCTTTTAAGTTTTCCCATCTAACATTTATATTTTATTTCAAAATAATTTAAATTAAAATAGTTTTAGTTTAGTTAACCTAAACAACATTGGTAAAAAGGGAATAACATTATTTACTTGTCTTCTATCCATGCTTCCATTTTTTTATGTACAAAATGTGAGAGACAGCTAAATACAGTTTCTAGTAATAGAAATCTTTATATTTCTTCTGTAACACATTCACTGAAGCTCTTTACACTTGCTTGGCAACCCGCCAAAATAAAAGCCTGATGATTTTAAGTTTGAAAATGATGAAAATGCTTTTATTTACTTTTGTTAGACGCTTTTATCCAATGTGACTTAGAATTGGGGAATACATAAAGCGATTCTTCTTAAAGAGGCAAACAAAGAAAGTAGTAAATATTAGTATTTTATTTTTAAATTTACTATAAATTATATGAATATAATTGTATTTGTATTTAATACTAGACCTACCTTTCAATTTTAAATAGTATTATTACACATTATTATTTAGTTTATTTTATATATAAAAAAAACTAAATAAAGTGCAGTAATATTATAATTACATTTACATTTAATCATATAGCAGACGCTTTTATCCAAAGCGACTTACAAATGAGAACAATAGAAGCAGTCAGGTCAACAAGAGAACCACAACAGTGTACAAGTGCCATGACAAGTCTCAGTTAGTCTAGTATAGAACGCATAGGTTTTTTTTTTTGTTTTTTTTTAATTAAAAGACAAGAAAAGGAAAAGTGCTAGTGTTAGTTGGTTAAGTGCAGGCGAAAAAGATGAGTCTTTAGCCGTTTCTTGAAAATGAGTAAAGACTCAGCTGTACGAATTGAGATTGGGAGGTCATTCCACCAGCTGGGCACAGTCCAGGAAAAGGTCCGTGAGAGTGATTTTGAACTTCTTTGGGATGGTACCACAAGGCGTCGATCACTTGCAGAGCGCAAACGTCTGGAGGGCACATAAGATTTAACCAATGAGTTAAGGTAAGTTGGTGCCGTGCCAGTGGTCGTCTTGTAGGCTAGCATCAGTACCTTGAATTTGATGCGAGTAACTACTGGTAGCCAGTGTAACCTGATGAGGAGAGGAGTAACGTGAGCTTTTTTTGGCTCATTGAAGATAACCCTCGCTGCTGCATACTGGATCAATTGACAGTACTTGCAGGAAGGCCCGCCAGGAGAGCATTACAATAGTCCAGTCTGGAGAGAACAAGCGCTTGGACAAGAAGTTGGGTTGCTTGCTCTGACAGGAAGGGTCTAATCTTCCTAATGTTGTATAAGGCAAACCTGCAGGACCGGGTATTTGTAGCAATGTGGTCTGTGAAGCTTAACTGATGATCCATCACAACTCCTAGGTTTCTAGCTGTCCTCGAAGGAGTAATGGTTGATGAGCCCAGCTGTATAGAGAAGTTGTGATAAAGCAATGGGTTAGCTGGAATCACCAGGAGTTCTGTCTTCGTAAGGTTAAGCTGAAGGTGATTGTCATTCATCCAGCTAGAGATGTCACTCAGACAGGCTGAAATGCGAGCAGCTACCGTCGGGTCATCTGGTTGGAATGAGAGGTAGAGTTGGGTGTCATCAGCGTAGCAGTGATAAGAAAAGCCATGCTTCTGAATGACAGATCCTAATGATGTCATGTAGATTGAGAAGAGAAGTGGTCCAAGTACTTATAGTAATTATAATTAATTTTTTATAGTTATATTTAATGGCTCACACTTTATGCAGTGTGAGGACAAAAACAAATCTCCAGATTCACTTGTGAGAACCAGACTGAAACAAATAAATGCACCCCTTCTAATAACTATACCTTAAGAACACGGGATTTGTGCCTTTATTGCTTTACAAAAAAGTGATAAGACCCAAGTTTGTACCCCATCTGTGGAAACCACCACACAAGCCTTCTAAATGCTTATCAGGCCAGTGTTTTTATAACTAAACTGACCTGATTGACCCTTCCCTGTCAAAACATGTGCGTCACAATGTAAAGGACTTCCACAGAACTAAGAAGTGAACTTTGAAACATGGAAAACAGGGTTTATTGTGTGTTGAACAGTTAAGCAGTTGATTCTAAGTAAAGAGTGGCTTACTGGGAAGAAGGATTGCAGAATGAGCTGAAACATTTGAAGAATGGCAATGAGCACTGAGACACCATTTGGTAAGATTCTGCATATTTGAACTCAATCAGTCTGTTATATGACTTTTAAAAGGGGAGGTGGGGTTATAAATAAAGCCTTATGACAGATTTCATTAGTATTAACCTTGTTTGGTCTGCTTATTGTTAGTGGTATCTGAATGTACCTTACCTTTGATTTGACTGTATTGTCTGGATGTTGGTTAGTCAACCCAGAGGGTGGTTCTCTGATGGGACTCGTGCTGCTGGGTCGAAGACACGCTGGTAAGAGCTCATTGGGAGACCTCATCCTCGGACGCAGCGAGTTTGAGCCTGGGAAGAAGACGGCACGGTGTGTGAGGAGATTTGGCTGGGTGTACGGCGTGAGGCTTGCTGTAGTAGATACTCCAGGATGGAGTCTCTTTGGTTTGGCTGATGCCAAACTTGTGAAACAGGAGATCCTGCGCAGTGTGATGTTGGCCCCTCCCGGATATCTCATATTTCTCCTTGTTATCCCAGTGGACTCTTTCAGCAAGTGGGACAGAAGTGCTATGGAGAAATATCTGGGTATTCTTGGGGACACGGTGTGGTCACACACTCTGGTGCTCTTCACGTGGGGCGATGAGTTAAGAGGCAGCACTATTGAAAAGCACATTCAAAAGAACGGTGAACCTCTGCAGGAGATCCTGAGGAAGTGTGGCCACCGGTACCATGTTGTGAACAATAAATGTCCAGAAGACTTTAATCAGGTCACTGAGCTGCTTAACGTTTTAAAGCAAATGTGTGCTAGGACTGGTTGAACATTGAATGGACCTGTGTTTAGGCCCATATGTAATGTAATATTTGCGATTGTGTGTTGAGACAATTATTTGTAA
This sequence comes from Carassius carassius, assembly GCF_963082965.1. NCBI lineage: Eukaryota > Metazoa > Chordata > Actinopteri > Cypriniformes > Cyprinidae > Carassius > Carassius carassius. The sequence continues at coordinate 14,854,698 of NC_081782.1, forward strand.
TTAGGATTTGTATTTAAATAAAAAATAGCTATGTTTTATTTTAGTGATAACTGTCCCACTGGCTGTGGTGTTTTTGTTTTTGTTTCATTTCTAAACACGGTCACACACTGGACTTCATTAGAGCCAGAGAAAGACAAACGTTTGCTGAAAAGTGCACAAAACAGTATTCCATGTGATTTTAATGGCAAATGTATGTGAGTGGTGCTCTGTGGCCCGGCAGGATTCCTAAAGGCTGGATTAGCCTCTTAATTGACCTTTTGCGGTGTTCCTGTAGTTTGATTGACAGGTGATCTGCAGGGCCAGGCCCTGAAATAAATACATTTAGTAACATAGTAGTTCGCCTTCAATTATGGCTACACTGCACAATGCGCATTGTCTAGTCTAAGCTTAAAACAAGCTTTAACGTTATTTGAGCATAAAAAACATTTATGAGACAGTTCTTGTCAGAATTCATTTGTGATTTCATTTCAAATATGAAATATAACCGTAAGCTTAGTGAACAGTTTTACAGAATTTAATGTTGTCGCATTCATTCAGAGATGTAGACTAGCTGTAAGCCCCGTACACACAAAGAACGATAACTATAAAGATAATGATATTAGCGTCCACCTCAGTGGACAATATCGTCTGTTTATTCTATTCACGCGCTCGTCTGACTCTTTACATTTTCCTGTAGCTGTCAATGTTTGTGTCTATAATCAGCTAAAAAAACGTAAAAAAAAAAAAAAAAAAAAATCGGTCTGAAAGAGATTCCAACGATATCGTTTCTCTGTGCCTTTATAGTTAGTTGTGGTGTGTGGACTCTGCTATTCTTTAATATTAAGAACGATTTTTAGAACTATATCTTTCTCGTTATCTTTATAGTTATCGTGCTTGTTATGAACAGGGCTGTGTTTCAAAAAGGGCCGCCAAGTAGAATTGCGCAAAGTCGATGTGAACCGTTTCTAATTCGAATGAGAATTCAAATGCAAGTTATGAATGTCAACTTGTAACTTCTGTGGTATCCAAACATTGAACACATTTAGGATTTTTCGTGGATTTAGAATTGTTTCAAACTGGATTAATAAATGTTGTGTAAACATGTCTTGCCTGTGCAAGCAAAGTTCTCAGTGTGAACGTGTCACATTTCCATCGATATTTTTGTTTCGATTATTTCCTGCTTCTATGTAAACAAAGTAAGCCTAACGTAAAAACTGTTTTGCTCTGTTATATGTGTGCCTTTTTAGTTGTATCTCACATTTGCGGCGCTTTCAGTACAGCCTCTGTATTTTAAATACAGCACTATAAGTATCCCACATGTATGCGACACACAATCTGAGACTCAGATAACAGGATAAAACTGATCCGTTTAATAAACAAAAACTGCATTTCTACAGTTTCAGACAAAACAGATGCCCTTGGTAAAACACACATATTGATTAAAACATCAACATTTCTTGCTGAAAATCAAGGGAGTAGAGCCTTCAGGCTGCATCGGCCATGATCGTGTCATGTCGGGCTGTGATAGGCTGGTCGTAAGCGTTTATTCAGAAAGGAAAGGTGCTAAACAAAGGGCAAATACATTCTAATGTTCCACAGGTACATGTGCTCGCTACTAGTCTTCTCTAATAGTTCATCTGTACACAGTTCTCTTCAGACCCAGATAAGGAAGTCCTACATCTACAGATATGCATGGATTTGAGGCAGGATAGCCTTCTCTTTCAGTACAGTAAAGGCTCTGTAGGCAGGCTCACGAGGGGCCGTGCAGGAAAGAGGGGGCGAGGTGATCAAAAACATATACAAGCCAAAGTCGACTGCTCAAAGTCATGCTTTTTAGTTCTTCAGTATCCTGAAACTGGCCACTGCAGCACCTAGGAAGTGTAGTTACACGAACACTGTCATGAGCACAGTGGATGAACGGGGAAAAGCAAAGCCTGGCAGCGGCTCTATCCCATTTACCTGCGACATCCACATCCCGCACAGTCAATGTTTTATCGTACACAAGATATCCATGGGCTTTCATCAAGAGCTGCCATGCAAAGTGAGGTCTTGAGCTTTCTGTGAGGCCTCAAAGAATCTGTGGCTGTCGACATCTATTGCCGCTACAAAGAAAAAAATAAGGAAATCTTGTGCTCTTAAATTGAGGGGCAGGGATGGGGCGGCAGCTTCCACCTTCTTCAGTCACTCCGAAATAAAAACACACGCATGCAGAATGTACAAGTATTTAGAGCTCACGCACAGCGGTAAAAAAAAAAGCTACAGTATTAATATGAACATAAAAAAATTTTCTGAGTACGGCGGAGTCAAAAGGTAAGTAACTACTCAAGTATTTTGACCATTATGGATGAATCACCACGAGGCTCTTATGTGGCGCCATTGTCCATCCAACCTGATGCTCACGGGCCGTCCAGACACTCAGATCTGGAGAAGGGAAGAAACCAGAGCCTTGGAGAAGGACGAAGAATCACGATCCCCTCTTCTGCCAGATGTTCTAGGACAAGCGTCTTTCACATCTGCCTCAATAAAGTGCATTTGCTTCAAAGCTGATCTTGTAAATACTACTGATTCCTCTTAAGTTCAACCATGTGATTGTGTATGAGTGCTGTACCAGAAATTACAGTCCTACTTTGGGCTTCACATCCGGCCCATGCCGTCTTTCAACACTATCATCAATAACACTAGCATATCATTCTTAAAAAAAAAAAACAATAAATAATCAGAGCAATAGAGAGCTGTATAAAACAATAAGATCAACTGATTTGCACTGATGTTCATTTCCTGGGCCTCCAAGGATTCCCAATCCAAAATCCCTTTAGTTCATGTAAAAAAAAACAAAAAAAAAAAACAGAAGATGGATCCAAATGCAGGTCTAACAGCTGTTTCATACTATTACGTCTGTTTAGTTTTCATCTTTGGTAGTGAAACTTGTGCACATCCTTTTCAAAATGTCATCTGCAAAAAAATGGAATACTTGGTCTGTTGCTTGTGACTGAAAGGAATCAAAAGGAACTGAAAGTGCTTTGCTACGAAACAAAAGTGAGGGATTTGTCTTAGTCTTCTCTGTGGTTTGAGAAGATGATGGTCCCTGGAGTGAGAGCACTGGCCGAGATTTTACAGATCATGCTTTTTATTCATACAGGGTCACAGTGCAGTAACACAAAGCTGAGATCCTCCGGTCCACGCTTGCCTTGTCTGTACAAAACAAACGCAAAGAGAACAGATGTTAAAAGCGTTTTATTTCAGCTTTGTTTAGTAAACAATCCTAATGAAATGAAGGAAGTTCACTCACATTTGATGACGTTTTCTATATCAGCTGGGTCCTGGAGGATCTTGGACAGGCCTTCCAGCAGCATGGAGGCTTTGTTGTAGCGATATGCGATGTCCTCTGTCTGCTGGAACATCTCGTCTAGTGCAGCCGACTGCACCTGTTCCACAAACACGACACCAATGTTAACCCCTCATTCAGTCACACAACAAAGCTCAGGACCATCCTTACTCACCATCTCTACAGCATGGTTATAAATGAGCTTCTCAGCTGTCACACTGTTGATCTCATCCACAAATCGCTGCTTGTCAGAGAAGAAGTGGTTGAGTTTGTCCGTGAGCCGGCGGCACAAGGAAATGCAGCTCTTGTAGCGCTCGTTCAAACTCTTCACCACTGAAATGCAGAGACAAGATGTGTTAGTCGCTACCCTCTTTACGTTTTTGACTCCAGTTGATATGTTGATATTTCTGCTGTAAAGACAGAGCTGCTGTCTTTAAAACTTTATTTTCTATTTAGCTTTATTATTTTTTTCTTTATTTCATTATATTAAGTACATTTTTAATTCATTTTATTGCCTATGCCAAGATTACTAATTATTAGGTTTTTACATTTTTTTGCATTTTTAAATATTATTTACAGACAAAAAGTCATAATATATTAAAATAATCATAACATTTCATTACAGCAGTTTCAATCATTTACACATTTTCACCAACTTTTCTATTCATTTGTAACTTGTTTTTAAATACTTTTTATTTATTTTTTATTTTTATACTTACAAATGTTAGACAGTTAAATTTTCTACACAAAGTATTTTTGAACTTAACTAGAAAAATTTATAATTATTTTATAACCCACTTTTTTTTTCATAACATTTCTGCAACTAGAAATCACTCTTTTAAAATACCCTCATATATATATATATATAATGTTTTCCAAGAACGTGAGAATCCTTGTCCTTAAAAATGACAGTTGCTTAAGGAATTAACTAAATAAAAAGTCTGTTTAAATATTGTTTTGGCTTATTTATATTTTAGTTTTGTCTTTTTCAAATGGTTTAAAATAATTGATTTAACAATTTGAACTAAATAATTACATATCAAATATAGTCAAACCAAAAATTATTCAGAGACCAAATATAATTTTTTATAGAATTTTTACTAGCGGTGCAGGACACTATAGTTCATTTATTGTAAGTGAGGATAGCAAAATAAAGCAAACTGTCACATATTATACCTAAATATTCTTCATACAGTGGACTATCAGTAAAATGAAAACAAGTAAAAATTTGGGACCAATAATTATTCAGACACTTTGACCTTGCTATGTTTTAAGTGTTGTTTCCAGAGACTGAACAAATAAACTGTGATAATGTGAGGAATGAATACATTTTGGTAGGAATGTACACACAGCCGTCTAATGCAGCAGCTCACCTTGTTTGACGGCCATGGATGGATTGAGTTTGGCAGATTTGATCTGAGCTTTGGCCAGGTGCAGTGAGGAGGCCAGCAGCTGTGCGGCTTTCATGTACAACACCAGCTGCTCCACCTGCCTGTGTGAGACCATGACCAAAGCGTCACATACTGTAAGCTATGAACTCTCATTGTTCAAGATCACGTGTTTGTGTGCACTCTTCTTACCCCCACTCCTTACTGAGCTGACTGATCTGATCCACCACAACGCTTCCCTGGGGCGGGTAGAGAGAGGCGGCCGACGCACCCAGATCAGGTCCTCCGACCCGTAGGGAAGCGATCTCCAGCACACAGTCCGTAAAAGACAGCATCATCCGCAGGTGCATCAGAGTGTCTGTGTGCTCACGCTGCCAACCACAAACACACGCATGTTAGTGTTTCCCAAGAAAACCTACCTTTATACAGTGGTGGCCAAAATGATTAGAACAATAGTATTTTCACTAGCTAAAAAATGGTTTTATGTCAGTTATCAGTATCAGTAGTATACATTTTGTCATTAATTGTAATAATCCCGTGAGTCTGTCAACAGCCAGTGCTCCACACAGAGATCTGATCTCATCCAGGCTGTCCAGAATGAAGAAACAGAACAATACGTTCCAGCTGTGTGTTCCAGCTCTCTCACCTCCATCAGTGTCTCCTCTGGCAGTTCTGGAGCTTCGAAGGTGATGAATCCATCCAAGCTGGGCGGAGAGGTGCCGTAAGGGACATAGCGCAGACTGCTGGGAGCCGCTTCCGCTCCTGGTGGAGAGCTGCCGATGGTCATGCCTGGGGGAGAGCCCATATAAACCTTACCGCTGGTGGAGCACAGCGAGCCTGCCGAGCTGTTGGAGCCTACTGCAGACACACAGACACACACAATCAGCCACAGTCTTATGAATCAGATAGAATTTGACCATAATGCATCAGAATGGCTTTAAAACAGTGGCACAGGTACTAAACACATAATGCGGCAGCTGAAGCAGTGATGAATGGGGCAGGTTTATGAGACGAAGCCCCTCACCTGAGGTGGTGCGCGGGCGGGAGGTGAGATGGCTGCAGGTGGGAGGGGTGCTGCTTTTGGGGGGAGAGCCCACTGTGAACACAACGGTACGGGGACTTGCCCCGCCTGCTGCCAAACCGCAAGGCCCTGCTGGGGCTGGGGAGCGATGCACACAGGGGTCACAAAACACGTACAAACGCTGGCAGCCAATCAGAACACTTCATGCAAGACAGAAGCTTTCAGGAGAAGCTCAAATGATGTCAGTGGGGTAAAATAATTTTGGTATGAAAAACTGGACTTTACAAAAAGCTTTAGCAAAGTAAAGGGGGAAAGGGGCTACCTGTGTCCATGGGTCTCTCTGTGTTGAGGCTGTCTGTGCTGCCCTGGTATGGCTGTCCTCCCAAAGTGATCCGCACCGGCTGCTCAGACAGTCTGCCAGCACTTACAGACCTGAGGAAATAAACAGCTTCAGCTTCTAACACAGGGGTCAGTTGATGGCACTTACATCTTGTCTAAATCTATTAAGTTATTTGAATATACATCATTTCTGGTTTGTGATACTTTTGTGGGGCGTAAAGTCATAAATGTCAACGGTCTGATATTATAAATTATAATTTATATAAAAAAATTCTTAAAAGAGAATTTTAAAAGAGAAAAAAGAGAAAAGAGAATATTAAATCTTTAAAAATGAATAATACAATTTGTTGAAATATAAATCTAAAAAAACAAACAAATCACTAAAACAGGAAATTACATCATAGAGAGGACCCCTGCAGATGACTGTGTCATGGTCAGTAAGTAAAAAAATAAAAAATTCACAATGTATGCAACACCCCAAAAATTAATGTTCATTATTCATTAGCTATATAATACTTTCATAAACTCCTGTTCAAAAGTTTAGGGTGAATTTTTTTTTTTAAAGAAATCTCTTATTCTCAAAAACACTGATTATTTAGTCAAAAATGCAGTGAAAACAGTTATATTACGAAATATTATTACAATATATTATTACAAAATATTCATTATTTGAACTGTTGTATTTTAATATATTTTTTTTTTTATTCCTGTGATGGCAAAGCTGAATTTTCAGCATCATTACTCAAGTCTTCAGTGTCACATGATCCTTTAAAAATCATTCTAATGGGCTGACCTGATTTATTATTAATGTTATTTTTATGGTATTTTTACCAAAACAGATGCAAAATTTAAAAAACAGCATTCATTTTAAACCGATTTATTTTCTAACAACCATTGAATTTATTTCTGATCAATTTAGTATACTTGCTGAATAAAAGTATTGATTTTTTATAAAAACTTACTAACTGTAACTTACTAAAAGTAGTATATGTATATCATTGTGTAATATATATTAAAACTTTAACAGCTTATCCATCGAAATTACCTGAAACGATTTGTCCCAGGAACTTTTTCCCCCAGACCCATTGCTGTCTGCGTTTCCATCACAATCTAAAGTACTGTGAAGATTAGGCAAATAGTCTGGTGACGTAGGTATGTGCAAATTTCTCAATACCAAGTAAGCAAATTTCGGACTTGAATCCTTGGTAGTTCGGACTCTGCGAGATTGACGGGACAGGACAATGCAAGTCGGGTAATTCTGCAAATGGAACAGCAGCTTACTTGATAACGTAAGAAGGACTAGCTGAGTTGAGGCTGCTCTCATCGGTAAACATGAGCACTGACTGCCCAGTGATCGCATGGAGCTCACGTCTCCGAAATCAGTGATGCACATTTTCAAATAGGCACTGTCTTTAAAAATAAACTGCAGATTTCAGTTTTAAACAACTACATTCTCACCTGAAATACTTTTAAGACTACATTTCATCACTCAATAGCAGCAATATTTAGAAAATTATGCAAATAAACAGAGGTTGAAATCCCAATGCTGCTTGAATTCAACCAGTCAGCATGTTTGGCACCCAGGTCCCATCCCCGAAAGTTTTGGACCTTTGAAAAAGTACTACCTCGTGAGCAGGGACTTTCTGAGGGGTACATTTTTACCCAGAACTTTATTTAGATCCTGTTCCTGGGGGAAGTTCCTGCGGTGGAAACATGGCTTTTGTTGCCTATATCCGATGTTGTCTGAACAATGTTTTTGCTGACCTGCCAAAGGAAGTCTTGCTGGCTTCTGGTGCACACTGGCGGCTGCTGGGATATGCTGAGCAGTGATGTACACAGAGTTCACGCCCATCCATCAGTGTTTTAACTAGGATAGGGCTGTCGGACATACCCTGCTGAGAGGCCAGGGCCATGAGGTTGCACGAGGCTTGAGTTTTGGGGATTTTGAATGGAGCAGTTGCCTATATGAGAAGGAATTGTATTATTAATGCCAAAAGCTCTTGATCTCAGGCCTGAAACAGGCCTTTTTACCTGACAGCTCCTTAAGCTTACCTTAGTGGGTGAGCCGATGATGGTGGGCAGCGGTGACTTCGTTAACCAGTCAGAGGTGCGAGGGGAGGAGCCAAGGTGCTTGGTGGGGGAGGTGCCTAGGTTGCCGGGGCGACCAAGCTGAGGGGAGTGGCTGGTGGGGTAGGCTGAGGCGGTGGGGTGAACTGGGTCAGACAGCTGCTTGTGTAGCTTCTGCTTGTTCTGGTAAATGTCAGTCAGTATGGGCACACTCTGAAGACGAGCGCCCAGTAATTGAGAGGACGGTACAGGGGAACCTAAAACATAAAAAGGGTCCATTTAGTAAAAAAAAAAAATCTAATTCTCTTCACATTTCTATTCTCATAGTCAGACTAGATTTTGAAAAAATCTGTTCCAATGAAGAAACAAACTCATCTACATCTTGGATGACCTGAGGGTAAGTAAACTATTTATTTAATAGATCTATAAATGGTTATCAAGGCATTGTAAAATGAATCCAAATGAATCAAGCTGTTTACACCAAGTATAGAGATATGAGGTATGATGAACAGATTTAATTAAAGCCTTTTTTTACTTACATCTAAATAATGCTAAACACATACACAGAAGCTATATTTGATTTGCGTCTTGAATATGAATCAAAATGTTATGGGTTTAGAATGACATGAGGGAGAGTAAATAATGACAATAATTTCATTTTGGGGTGAGCTATCCCTTTCACCAAAACACATTATTGATATGGCACTCCACATTCATGATCAGCCACTGGGTGGCACTGCAGTATGTAAATGAGACCAATAAACTCTGCAGCACACCGGCCCTCCAGGACCGAGTTTGGACAACCTTTGGTCTAAAACAACAGGGTCAACGAGTTTGTCTCCTGTTTAGACACGATCATTGAGTTCACAGGTTTGAAGGTTTGTGGGTTTGAAGAGGTTTTGCATGAAAGCTCCCAAGGAACATGTATTGTTCCTGATCACTTGCTGAGTTCTCAGCCATAACAAGCAGCTGTATCCATGGAAACCTAAATAACACAGCGGCCGGCACCCACCGGGAGGAAGCCACTGTGGCTACCACTTGTGAGACTGTTAATGGTGCCACTTTGAAGTGGAAACAGTAGTGCTGTGTTTTTGTCATGACAATTTCTCACATGTAAACTCACCGCCTGAGGAGCTGCGACTGCGTGCCTCGTGGCTCTGGGGATGTCCACAGCAGCAGTGGCCGAGCTGCTCAGGAATAGTGCCCACTGGGGAACAAATACAGAAACAGACACACAAAAAATAGGCATGTCAGGACATGTCAGCCAGTTTCCCAATAAACTTAAAAAAGAATGAGAGCAGGAACTCTTACCCAGTGGAGATGGGGAGTAGGGCCGGGAACTGCCCGTAGAGAGACGTCGCCCCACTGTTTGGACCGTATCTGCAGGACTAGGTGACCCAGACACCATTTTAGGGAAGCCCATGGGGCTAGTGTTGGAGCGCCGCACTGTGCCTGACCTGTGACCATAAAAACCTCTAAAAATCATTCTATAGTAGTATATGGACTACCTTACAATTCCCTCACTTTTCTTAAAAGCAGTTATGCATTCATCTGGTGTCTATGTCATTTTAGTGGATGTTCATTAACTGTCATTTGACCACCACAAAGTGTCCCAATACTTTTTAAAACTGCATGTCTTCCTTTAAAATAAGTGTCATTTAGCATGACTCAGTACTATTCAAAATGTGGGGGGTCAGTATGATTTATTTATTTATTTGAATTAATACTTTTATCTAGCAAGGATGCATTAAACTGATCGAAAATAAAGATTTATATTGTTACAGAAGATTCGTGTTTCAAATAAATTCTATTCATCAAATAATTAATTCAATTTATCAAGGTTTCCACAAAAATATTTATCGGCACACCATTGTTTCTTGAGCATCAAATCTGCATATTAGAATCATTTCTAAAGGATCGTGTGACACTGAAGACTGGAGTAATGACTGCTGACAATTCAGCGTTGCCATTACTGGATTGTAATTATAATTTTTTTATATATATTAAAAAGAAAACAGTCATTCTAAATTGTAATGATATTTTACAACTTCCCAACCCCAGCTATTTATATAGTAAGGAATTCATATATATTTTTAATGTCCAGATGCTTTTTACACCACTGTATATGAAACACACAATGTGCAGAATGTACTCTGTCTGTACAGATCTTAGGAAAGGAGTTACTGGATTTTATTTGGCTAAAAGTGAGATTCTCAATACTCCTGCCTTCCCAAACAAGCCATAAATAATCTTAATGACACAAAAATCACCTGTCAAAGCTTGATGAACTCAGAAATGTTAAATAGTTCAGTGGATGACACCTGGAAGGCAATCATGACTCATAAATCAGGTCTCAAGCAGTGCCAAGGGGTACTCATCAGCCCGGTGACCGAGCTGACTAACAGGGTGAGATAATGTGAACCAGCTCAGCCCTGGGCACTCGGACAGCAAGGCTGCCGTGATGAGCTTAATCACTTTTTGAGACACAGGGCAGGTCAGAGTGAAGTAGGCCAAGCAGCTGCTGAGGTCTGTGTAACAGTCTTAATCTCCAAAGTCTGCTAGACACCTGCCTGAAGACCCTAAACCCACCTGTTCCCAAAGACAATCCACTGAATCACTTAACAAATTCTCCCCGAAGTGAGATGATCATACAAAACTGATGCAATCATGTCACTTATTGCATCTTTATGACTTGAACAAGCTACTAAAAGCAGTTAGCAGAGTTATTGTTCCTGTTGTTGGATGTCTTACCTGGGAGAGCCATAAAGTGTTGTGGTTGGGCTGCTGGACAGGTTCTGTTTGATACGCTGGTAGTTTCGTACCTGTGTGGGCACAGGTATCGGTATGGTCTCGCTTCGTGGTGATACCATTGGGGTCTGTCCGGAGTATGGCTGCGGTGGCCTGAGAAACCCAGAAAATAAGGTTGCAATCCAGTCAGAATGCTTTTCCAAACCCATTTATGCTATAAAAACCTTTAAGAAAGGTTGCGATCACTAAATGTAAAGTGAGAAAAGCTTCTAACTTCGTCAAATGAGGTAAGCAAAGCTGTTTCTGCTCAAAGGGCATGGCTGAACCACATGGGGCGGAGGTACAGTGTAAACACAAAGCCCTGACCAATCAGTAAGGGGGAGGGAGGAGAAATGGGCGGTGATTTCAGGCAGTGGCATGTGCTGGGTCCGCCTACCTTCGCCTTTCTCAAACAAAGGAAAAGAAACAGCTCATTCTTATTCTATCGGGAACACAATGTTTTTTTTAGATGTGTCATCACTGGGTCATGTATGAGGGTGTGCACACACAGTGTAAACTAAGGTTTGATAAGAAGGAAGGAAGGAAAGTTTTGAGCTCCATACTCCTGGATTATACAATGAGTGAGATAGGAGAGTGAGTGTGAGCTACATGTGAACGGTTAAGCAGGCTGCACGAAAAATGCACACAAAGAGTTTGTTTGCTTGAGCCAGAGTCAGTTCAGCATGGGACAGCAAAACAAACAGGACATAACTGACGAGACTAAAAGATTTTTCTGTATGATTTTCTTTTTTTTTTATTAATTAATACTTTACCGTCACTTTTGATCTCACTTTGAACTTATTGTATCCTTGCTAAATTAAAGTCATAATGTTGTTTTAAATGCACTGTATAATGTAAAATATAATTTACAAAAGATTTCTATTTCAAATAAATGCTTATGTCCTCATAAAATGTATCATGGTTAGGCCATCCTTAAAAATATTTTGGTTTGCAGTTACAGTAATAAAAAAAAAAAAAAAAAGGGTTGGTAGGTCGGTCTATTTTTTTTCAAGTTTCAATGTAAAAAAAAAGGAAAATTTTGGTGATGGTGATGACGTAGGTAAGAATTTAAACAAATTAGCATATCGTGACGTCACTGACTGGGTCTTCAACCCGTGCCTTCTGGCGCATAATTGCAAACCTCATTTTGATGCAGGCTATATAGACCACAAAAAATGTAAATCTTTGTCAAAAACATGTTTATTGCATGAATTACAGGTGAGAAGAAAAAAAATGAGGTACTGTTATACTGTTTTACTAACATCCAACGCTAGGTATCAATGCAACCTACAAATGAGAGACAGTTTACTTTGCTTTCTCGGGTTGTCACTTTTGTGAAAAAAAATCCTGTTTGATTTGAGTGACAAGTGTTCATTGAATCGATTGTAAAATCGATTTTGCATGTCTAAATGAGTTTTATATGGCAAATAACACCAAATATAGGTGATATAAGGAAGCTGCCTTATGAGCCCCGGTACTTCACAGTCCGTGTTCCATTCCATCTCGCCGCGCGCACAGCCGTGTCTACACAAATTTCAAAGGCCGACGAGCTCGACACGCAGTATCTGCTGTCTCAACCTTCACCACCTGTAAGCGCACCGTCCGCGCGGTCTCAAAAAATGACGAAAAGGACATAATGCAGACAGTGTGCGGACGGCCGAAGTATACTTGATCTTTATCAGTGCCGCACGAGATGCGATGACGATGTATGTGGCATTGCATTATAAGGTTATGTTAGCCTATCCAATTGAAGCCACTACAAAAAAAAAAATAAAAAAAAAAGAGAACATCAATGTGGAGAAGATCTTGTTTACATCAAAACTGAAACCAAGCCGTTCACACAGAACGCAAATTTCGCGCATTTTCTAGAGGGACACCGTTGGACTGGCGTCTCGCACAAGAGAGACATGTTTAGAAAGACATGTAAAATTAATGTATTTAATTTAATTTTCTAAAAATATCTCGAGACTTTATGTTGGGTTTTTGTTCCCCATCCCACTGCATCTCATGTTTTTAAATGAAAAAAAATTATTCTGTGTGACTGGTTTTCCGCCCTTTTTATTTATTTAACAATGCATGTATACATGAAGCTGTTTTTTTTTATAGTTCTTTAAGCAACTTAATTAATAATAATTGTTCATAAAAATTATTTTAAATATTATGTTGTTTTTTCACAGTCATGTATTCTAATGCTTTGAATAAACGTGCAGTAATATTTTCCTCGATGCGCTATCTTGAGGCCTCAGAAGAGAAGCAAAAAGCTTTTCTTCAGTCTAACTGAAATTATTATGCATTTTAAATTTGAATACAATTCGAATTTTGATCATATTTAAGTAAATTTCGAATGTAGTTTTTTTCAGCTATTTTGACAGCCCTAGGCGATTCTGGACCTGGACACGCTCCCAAAAAAAAAATAAAAAATAAATAACATGGACGCGCTCCGAGAGAAGGTCGTTAAAATCAATTTCCTATTTTCGTTTTCGAAACTTGTGTTGGTCCAATCGATTCGTGCAATAGATTTTCGAACATAGTGACAGTCGACACGGACACGGTTTTAGACTAGGGAGAAGGGATGGGAAAAGATCTGGGCACAGTTTTTCCACAACTTAGTGCCAAGTTAAAGCGGTATAGAGCTGTTTTAATGCATTTTTTAGATGTATTAGGGTGCCCGAACCTGTATGACTTTGAACAGTGACTGCGAACATTTAGTTTACTGCAGCCGCAGTCATCATTACCAAGCGCGAACCGTTGACTCTGACAGTGAGTGAGAGTATGAGACGAAGCGCAGACATAGTGTGACATCCGTTATAGACGTCACGGGTTTTTTTTTAATTAAGGAAGATAGCCTTCGTTTTTATGTAGGCCTAGAAAATTTTTATTTTTACAATACTTACTTAAATATAATTAATATTATTTTATTGCTTTTGCATTAGTAGTTTGAAGAGTAAAAAAACATTAGTCGGTCCTAACGCAAATTTACAATCGGCAAGTCGGTCGGACTAAAAGCAAAAAAAATAAAAAAAATTTGAGTCGGTCCTAAATTGACAGGGTCGGTCGGGTTACGGCAAACAAGAATATTTTTAAGGATGGCCTTACCACAAAAACTGTTTTCAACGATGATAATGAGAACTGTTTCTTGAGTAGAAAATAGTTTTGTTAAATTGCACATATTTCACAATGATAAAAAGTTTTAACTGTATTTTTGTGAATGAATTCAGCTTTGAAAAGCATTTTTAAAACATAAAAAAATATTATTGACCCCAAACATCTGAACAGAGGTGTATACATATTTTATATTACTTTATATAAAATACAATTTATCATCTTAGTTTCACAATTTTTCCATTTAGATTAATTTTTCCATCATTTAACGCATTTTAAAAATGCTTATAATTTAAAAACATTGTCTACTTTCATTTTTAGCATTTAGTCAAGTATGTCCAACCTTTTTGTCTTTAGTGTTTATGTAGTGTGTAGAAAGAATAAATAGACAAGAGAAGAGACAGAGAAGGTGGAGTACGTCTATCTTGTACAAGAGAGGGAAACAGAAAAGCCACAGAGGAGAAGGAAATTCACAGACTCTCACAAAAACAAAACCGCTTCTGTTTGACATGACTAACAGACAAAATATCCACAGCATACGAATGTTTTAACCATCGCTTTGTCAGCTCTGGCTAAATTCATGTCAGATCTATAGCATAACTGCACCATCTAATCACAAAACACCCAATGGACATTTAATTCTGCACCTCTGAACAAAAATAGAGGTCGGTTCACAACTTAAGGGTGTGGAAACAGTTGAAACAGTTTTGGATCACATGCAGATGGGAAGAAATGACAGCAGGGTGTCTATTCTTAGGGCAGAAGCACAAACACAACCCGCATGTTTGCTCCCACAGGAATCATTCACCAGCCGTGTGATTCACCTCTCGCTGAGCCACACCAGCTTTTAGCAGTGAGTAGAAGCCACTAAAAATATCTCCAATGACATCAAAAAACCAACGGATCAGTGTCCTAATCCATAATTCCATATTTCCATGATGCAAACAGACAAAAAAGGATCTACTGTAGATGATTTACCCAGAGATAATATTCCTGTCTGCATGTCAGACTCGACCATGAACTGTGTATCTTTGGCCTGATAAATGTCAATCTGCTAAAATCCTTGTCTAACATTTGCACAGGTTTGAGCTATTAAAGCATTATAATGTATCTTGAGTGAAGCAAGTGAGTGATGTCACACTCACCCTCCACACAGAAGGAATTCGCTGGACGGCCTGCGGGCCACTGCACCCATTGAAGGGTCATCTGAAGATGAGAGAAAGAAAGACAGCCGTGAGAATTACATAAACACACAGTCTCACTTACACCAACAAATCACAGCGTGTGAGAGCGTGAGCAGCGCTGGAAGGCTTTCGTAGAGCTGACTCAGCTGACGCCTCTCTATACACTAAAAAACACACACAAGCAGCTGATCAAATATAGTGTGTGTGTGTGTGTGTGTGTGTGTGTGTGTGTGTGTGTGTGTGTGTGTGTGTGTGTGTGTGTGTGTGTGTGTGTGTGTGAGTGTTAAAACGGTACACTGCAAATATTCATTTTCTTGCTCTGTATTTTTCGTTTTGGTTTCCAGTAAAAATATCAGAATTTGCTTCTACATGTAATATCTTATAAAACTATCAGAAGCTACATGTATATGGAGTTATATGTATGTTTCAATATTTTCAGCTTTTTATATATATATTTTGTACAGTTATAAAGATATTTTCTTAAATCATTAGCCAGTGTATGTAATAAGAGAAAAAAAATCTAGTTTTCCAGTAAAAATATCTAAACCTACTCACAATAACCATAACAAAACTTAAAACCATCTAAAATTGAGAACATGTATCATATTTTTCAATGATTATATTTTGATATATTTATAAAAAGGCTTAAATTAAGGCTTGCCTTAAAAAATACAATTAATTCAAGATTTATTCTCCATAACAGAATGATAATACTGAACCATTATAAAGACATTATACTTCATATTAAAATATGCATATTTTACAAAATTGTGTAAGATATTAAGGCTTGTTCTCGGAGTTAAATTAAATGTGTTTGCTTTGTTTTCAGCACAAACCTCAAACTTATCTAGATTTAGGATTAACATTTTTTTTTTTATAAACCTTACCCACATGGAGTAAAACTGAAGCATATTATTTTGCTTATGAAAGGAATCATAAAAAAATCTTTAGTTACATGATCTTACATTAATGGTCAAATAGAGTGAAAAAACGTAGATTATAAAATAAATGTATCTTGTTTTAAGTATGTTTTAATATTTTATATTAAATATTGATTTAATATTGATTATTAAATGATTTTAACAGTGTGGTCTGTCTAGGCGTGTGGTATGTGTTCGGTGACATTATGTGACTCACAGGACTGTTCTCCGGAGAGATGGGGCACCAGCACAAAGTCGTCAGTGTCGCAGGAGGAGTTCTTGCTGCTGGTGCTGCCGCCCGACTCTTTGGACAGCTGCAGATAGTTGGGAGGACCGAGAGGTGGAGAGGACAACACGTCCTCGGGGAGAGTCTGCATGTCTGGCAGGGACTGCAACACAAAGGTGAAGGTAAACCCTGGATTACCTTTAGCTGAGTCAGTACCATTACCCTTCTGAATGCCATAATCATCTCACACAACACCTCTGCTCATGCCTGTGGCATTATGACAGTGGATTCAGCATTGACAAAGTAAGTGGCTTACCGGTGGAGAGACGTAACGACAGGAAGGAGAGCTGCCACACGTGCTGTCTGTGACCAAGCCAGAACACGTAGGCACTGGCACAGGGCATGCTGGGTAAAACAAAAGCTGTTTTAGTGTCTAGCCGCACCTTACTCATCAACTTCGCTCATCAAATGCTTCCTTACTTACATTTTTTAATAGTTGATGTCGGTTCCAAGAAAGGATGACTGAAAAAAGTGTCTGCAGACAGAAGAGTATACAATAAGGAAGAGGGAACAACAAGGTGTTAAAACAACAGAAATACACTGACCAAAATCCATTCGGTCTTTCTGGTTCCTCTGGAGCAGCCCCAGCAGCAGATCTTCCAGTTGAGGAGACGTCTCTCTCGGGATGCTGTGAACAAAGCATTAGTTCTTTAGTAAATAGCAACCAGAGACTGGCCATTTGGAGATTACTGGCTTAATAAAATATTAGAAAAAATAATTAAAAGTGTTGAGTTAATTTTGAGCACATAATACTTAAATTAAGTGTTCTTTTCATTTAAGTTATTTTGTGTATGCACAGTCCTGAATTAGGTTGCTCAAATACATTTATTTGATCAAATACATTCAAAGCATTGTGAAATGTTATTACAACTTTAAAGAACTGTTTTCTATATGAATATAATTTAAAATGTAAATTATTAGGCAGAGCTGAAATTTTACTCCAATATTTACTTGTTACTCCAGTGTTTAGTATCACACGATCCTTCAGAAATCATTATATTATGCCGATTTGCTGCTCAATAAATATTTCTTAATACTACTAGTATTGAAATGCTTGTGCTACGTAAACTGTGAAATATTTTGTCAGGAGTCTTCAATAAAAAAAAGAACACCAATATTTGGAATAAAAAATCTTTTGCAGTCTTTACTGATTTTTTCAATCCAGTTAATGCATCCTCAATAAAGAAAAGTATTATTTTATGTTTTCCAAACTTTTTAACAGTAGAGTATATACGTATCAGCATTGTATTGGTCATTACTATTATTTAGGTATCAGTATCTGAAACAACTGTGGTTTTACTTTAAAACATTTAGCATTATGACGCATAATACCACAAAAGAAAAACTAAAATGAGTCAGTGCTCTTACTTTGGCAACAAAGTTTTGTTCTTCTCATAGAACATCCTCAAGTCCTGTGGACTGTTAGCCTGGTCACATAAACACATTAAACTCATTAAAAATAACACTTACTTAGTATTCAAAATATATTACTTTAACTTTAGCGTCACGAAACTAACCTGGAAAGGCGGCTTTCCCACGAGGCATTGATAAATGACAGTCCCAATGCTCCACAGGTCAGCTTTGGCATCATAGTTCTGGGACATGATCACTTCTGGAGCCTGTGTGAAGAGGTGACTGATTATAAGAATATGATGCTGCCAATGTCTCAAGCATCTGCTATAGTTCACAATTCTGAGACAGTGAGACAGAATTTAGCTTGTGGCTACTGACCATGTACATTGGGGATCCACATAATGTGGCAGCCATCATGTTGCTCTGGAGATATCTTGCAAAACCAAAGTCAGCTGTAAAACAAAGAGAGCGCCGGTGTTATTAATAGCAACATGCTGCTGTCTGAGAGTCATGACGTCTAACTTCTGCACAGACTGGGGCAATGGAAACAAAGAACCGGCTGTGTGAACGATCAGAGGGCGGAAAGTGTATTACATAGACTGTTACATAGACATGCAGAGTGGACTACAAACCTCCTGAGATATTCATTTCCAGTTTTAAGTTTCTCAATTTTACAGTAGATGTACAGCACATAATGGTAGCAGTAAATCTCTGGGGAGAGTGTTACCAATCTTGATGCGTATGCCGTTGATGCTGGACTTCTTGCGGCCCGTGTAGGACAGCAGGATGTTCTGAGGTTTGAGGTCTCTGTGGATGATCCCCTTGCTGTTGAGGATGCGCATGGATGCTGCAATCTGCTGTAGAAAGACCCTCAGCGTGTCCTCTCGCAAAGTGCCCTTGGCTGAAAGAGCAAAGACATTGTACTGCTGAGTAACATGGCTATAAAATCCATTAAGACATTCTATAAAAGCCTAAGTTACCCAGATACCCTTGCAATCACGATGCTTCTAAACGGAACATTTCCTGAAAATCAATTGGCTTCATGTGTCAAGAAACCTCAGATTCACTAGCTTTAAAGAGCAAAACTTTTTTTACACTAAGGTTGTTTGGCAGGTTTTCTCTGAGGAATGCACTGATTTCAGTCCACATGATTGGAAATTTTGGGTGAGGGTGAAAGATTCCCCCATGCAGTTTCTGATATCATGCAAGTTTGTCACAAATTTGCTGTGATGGCCAACAGAAAGCAGCTTGGTTTGAAAGTGACTTCTGTGCGAGCTCTGCTTCACATCACTAGGTTATTGTATAGGCAATGGATCTTTATTGCTGAAATGGCTAATATTTGGCTAAAGTGACCACACCTTTAAAGGGATAACACAGACGTTTCATTATAGCCAGTGAGTCATTTATACTAAGTAAGCATAACTCGAAATGTAGACTGACTATTTAAAAGTCAATAATATCCATGTTTTTTCACCACACCCAGCCTAGCCATTAGTGCCTGCCAACATTTTCAGTGGCCCAACACAAAATGTATGCATTTAATATTTAATGTATTGAAATTAATAACATCATATTTACATTTATAACTGTAATGTTATTTTTTAAATGTAAATTCTTAAACTGTATTCTGATATTCATTTTATATAAATACATACACATTTTCCACACACAAATTAAAATTTTCATCAAATGTTAATGGGATAGTTCACCCAAAAATGAAAATTCTGTCATTAATGACTCTCTCTCTCGTTCTAAACCCGTAAAGACCTTCGTTTATCTTCGGAACACAAATGAAGAGATTTCTGATGAAATCCGAGAGCTTTCTGACCCTCTGATGTCCACTGATGTCACATGGACTATTTAAACAATATCTTTACTACCTTTCTGGGCCTTGAACGTCTACAGAGAGTCAGAGAGCTCTTGGAGTTCATCTTAACTTCTGTTTCTGTGGGTTTCAGTAATTAATGACAGAATTTTCATTTTTGGGTGAACTTTCCCTTTAAGTTTCCTTTACAAAGAAACAAAGAAAATACATAATAAAACTTATAAATGATACAGTAATTATAAACACATAGAAACTACTACTATTAAGATTAATAACTAATAATAATTAGAAAAATGGCATACACGTCAAAACATTACTGATTAGATTACCCATTCTAACTGATAGATAAAAAGTTGACAAGCAGAATTCCAAATGTTTTAAGTTTTCAATGCACAAAAATTAAGACACGGTTACAAAGCTGGCCAAAAGGTCATCCTAATTGCTGAGCACTTTTCGGGTGAGTAATAATATCAGAATTCGTTTTTTAGAATGAATTAGTTTTTTAAGAATGTCCACTACACTCAAGAGCATCACAGTCATGTTCTCTCAGCCCCTGATGGAATAAATGTTAAAATCAGAAGCTGCTCAGGGGTTTTACATGCAGGGATGTCGCTCCAGATCCCCTGTTAGAGCAAAACTGGTGTAATCCACTGAGCTGTTAAGAGGATTCCCTTCACCCAATCTGCTCTATAAACAAAGCAATTATGATCACAATGAACCTCGTACGGATCCCAAAACAGTGTTTGACGTAGTGGTGAGGTTGTATAACTAAGGAACGGTTGCATAATTCTACAGGGGGAGAAGTGTGAGAGGCCGAGACCTGCTGTACTGTGACATCTGTCATGGTTAAACAAAGATAACACTCCATCTGAACATAACAAGGGGTAACAGTCCAGCCAACATCACATGCACGTAAAGTAAATGGCAAGTAAATGGCACCTGAGTCATCTCTATTATGCCCTGTGCGTCACACATTCAGTGAAAACATGGTTTATAGACCAATCAGATTCCTTTGGCAGAACAAAGACTGTTCGTAAACACTAAGACTTCACAGTTTATTCACAATAGGTATGTGGGCAAAGCTTTAAATGATAATAGAGGCAGTAGTGGCTCTCTGATGGTGTTGGAGGTAAGTATGTTTTAAGATTGAACCCTGAAGGCAAACACTTCAGCTCTGACTCTCATTTCTCTATTTAATGTGCAAAGAAACCTATTTATAGATGGACTTTTCTAAAATGTGTTGCAATGCTTTTTTTTTTATTTGACACTCCTGACCAGATGATCACAATCTGCTTACCTTGCAAATAGTCTGCCAGGTCTCCTCCATTGCAGTACTTGAAGGGGAAACAAACAGAGAAAAATAAAACTCAACTTTAAAATCAATACATTTTATAGGAGTAATCAAAAAGAGCCATTTTTAACTCTTATATATTTCCGAGCAGATAGAAATAAAAGGTCTCTAGAAATACCTATAACAGTATTATTTATTTTCGGTTTTCATTTGAATTTTGGAATATTATACAATTTAAATTTAAATGGTACTTCATTTTAGTTTTAGTATGTTCTATTTATTAATTAATTTTGTTGCTTTTTATGCATTTTTATGAGTTTTAACTGTTTATTTCTGTTTTCATTATATCAGGTTAAATGAAATAAAACTGAGAAATGGTGCCTTGTTAATAATATTTGTACAATATTTGATTTCAGTTAAAGTTTAGGTAACTTTTTGTGGTTTTAGTGTTAGTAACCCTGATTTATACTTTTTAATATTTCATTCATTTACATAACTTTCACAATTTTATTAACTATGAAATATTTTCCTTGACTTGGACACGTGTGCATGCACAAAGAGCAAATTGCATCAGCGTGTACCAATTGTGAGTGGCTCTGGTGTTGAGGACTTTGAGTGTTTCAGAAGCAGACCTGTTTGCACAAACACCCTCTTCATGTCACACACACGCAGGTGCCAATAAACAATACTCAGAAAGCCAGCAGGTTACATTATCATAAGGTACATCAGAAGTGTTGGACTGATATTACACACTAAAGATAGTTGATGTTGAAGCTCTAGAATTGTTTTTGAGAGCAGCTTTCCCTGAACGGATATTTTTAGTATGGCCTCTTCATGTGTTTGTTTCTCCTTCAGAGACTGCAGTGTTGGGCAATACTAGAAAGCATAGCCATGAAAGATTAGGCGCCTTATGACAGAAACAAGAGCGTGTGGAAATGAGAAGCAAGAGAGAGGAGAGAAAGTGGGGTGAATACATGCTTTATGCTCACCTCCATAACCAGGAATACAGAACTTGGCGTTTCCTAAAACGAAAAAAGACAAGAAACATAATTTTACTCAGAAACAGCACATAACAGCAAACATATGGCACTGATTTGTTTGCACACAGGTTCATATCCTCCAGCAAGCAGGTGGTTGTGGAAATCCAGGCACGTGCGTAAGTGAAAACGACTCACGTTTCAAATCCTGGCATGCAAACCTCATGTTGTTGAAACCGATTAGATACACTAGCATCATAACAGCTATTAGGGCTGCTGTGTCAATACTTAAGGAATTCAATTCTGAATGCTGGCCAAATACAAACACAAGACCCCTGTTCTTTTCTAGGAAGTGGGGTGTTACAATAAACAAGACAAGCCACCAATCTACAGAGCTTCCTCCATCATTCCCATCTCAAAATTGTATAATTCATGGTAACTTCTAGTGAATTGATGTTGGCAGCCCATTAATGCAGTTGTAATGGACTGGGCCATTAACAAAGAAAGCGCGGCCATTTTATGTGCTGCTCATAAGTGCTTGCCTGTGGAGAGTGTGTGTGGGAAGAGCTTGTCATAGCGGTATACAATCACATTACCTCTCGTTCCTCCTCACTGTATCTCATTACCTCACCCATTCAAGATGACTGAATACTCAAAATCCCTGCTACTCCTTATGAAGTTTTAAAAATGACAGGGTCCTCAAAAGTCAAAATGAAATCAGAATTGACTCCATTTAGTTTAGGGATGTACATTTCTTGTGAACAATTCTTTGGTGCATGTATGGGGTGTGAAATATAATTGTACCATATTGATTATTGGTCAGTGTTGCTCATTTTTAATAGTTTTGTACCAATTTCCCTTGTGTTACCTCTGCCAACAAGATGCTATAAAAGTTATTCCTTAATAACAAGCAATACACTGACATTTCGCAAAAATATTCAGCCAAAACAGCAAAACAAAAAATAAATATAGATTTTTGCCAAGAAAAAATTTGAAGAACCGAAATTATTGACATTTAATCAGCACTTCTGCAATGACAAATTAGTTTCTATTTTCTACACACAACGTAGATGAGATACAACCATGACCAAAAATTATGTTAGAAGAACAATAAAGACATTTTTTGGGATTAAATATCGAGATGCGGCTCATTTTACTATGTTTTTACTGATTTAAAATAAAAAATCTAAAGAGAACATGGCACACTTAACTACATACCGAGTTCAGTTGGCCAAATTTAGTAACAGAAACTTTTTGGTTTTGTTTAAATTAAAACTTTTTTTTTTTGTTTCAGTGTTTGGTAAAAATTCATGCTGGTGGATTCTTATTACTAATAATTTAATAACACAGCTAAGCATAATCTTACGGAGCCCTGCACATGACATGCAGGAAAAAATATTAGGCTAAATCATGTGCATGATTTACTAATTCGTTCCCTCAATGTACTAAAACATGCACATGATTACTATTGCGTTTCCTCGATTTACTATTTCGTTCACTCGATTTGCTAAATCATTTAACAAATGGAGTGAACGCAATAACAAATCGAGGGAATGCAATAGTAATAGTGCACACAATTTATTTATTTTTTCTTGCATGTTATGTGCGGGGCTCCATATAATCTTGTACCTGTAGCATTTAAAATGATTGATTTTAGTTTTTAGTGTTTAATTTTGATTTAGACAAAATATGTGATACATTTTGAAACTTTTAATATCTGCTAAGCAAAAATCATTATTGGCTTATCAGTATCAACAACAATTTTAATATTAGTACATTCCTAATAATAAAAAAAAAAGTATTTGTCTTCATAAAATTAAATCAAAATGTACAAGCAGCTCATGGGAGGAGGGGCTGATAAACTCGAGGACATCATTAATGCTGCCATCACATCTCAGTCATTTCTTGAACTTGACCCCTTCATCTGTGACTTCATCTGAAGTCAAATGGCCCTGAGCATGATATGCACAAACAAAAACACGGGTCATTTGATGAGAGGTGCAAAAGGAACCGTTGACCAATGTGGGCAGGAAAAGACAAACAAACAGCTATGGGTCCAGAACCACATGTCCAAACACACTAGTGCCGCCCTGATCTCCTCCTGCCAAAATATTCTTTACTATTGGCAAGAGATGAGATTCCACTTTGGCTCTTGCATAACAATATGCATTATGATTTAAGAGCAGTGGTAATGTAATTAATATTTATCATGTAAACAAGGATATAAAAAATAGGTCAGACAGTTACCAAACACTGGACAAAACCATCATTTTGAAACTTTAAGAGCTTCAGAAGAACAATGTGCTGCTACTTCTGTGAGGCATATAACATTAGTTACTTTGTGTAATAAATCAATAACAGCAATTTTGACAACAGACTTCCATTGCATCAGAATTCCAACAACCATAATAATCAGGTTAAACAGCAAAAAAATAAAAAATAAAAAATAATAATAATAATAACAATAATTTTGGATGAAATAGTTTTCAATAGCCCAAACTGTTGACTGAAAGAGTGACATTTAATCATTGCTTTTCCGACAGTGTTTATTTTGTTAGCTAAATCAGGTAAACATGACAACAAAAACATGTCACACTTTACCCCGACCAAAAATTATGCTAGAGTAGCAATTTGTAAAATTTGCTACTCAATGCCTTAGAACTTTACTGTCACTGGTTTAATTTATCACCTGTGAACAAGACATTATAAAGAGCATAATGAGTTCAAATACCCAATTTAATAACCAAAATCTCATTTTCAGTTTTTACCTAAATAAAAACTTTAAATCTTCAGTTAGATGTTTTGCATGCAAAAAAAAAAAAAATCATTTTGGTTCATCACTAAATTAGACATTAAAATTGCTATCTTACAGAAGCCTAATTTTGTTCTTAGGTCAACCCTACAACAAAGCACCATTGACAAAAAACAAACTCAATGAGTTTGAGATTCCAGAGCTGCGCTCCAATAATATCTTCACAGCTAACACAAGCTGAAAATACAGGCACGATATGAAGTCAAAAAGCAGCACGGTCCAGCCAGGCTGTGAGAGTATTGCATCATAACTAGACGTGCTGGATTACATAGATGGAAAGCAGCCAAAACATGGCTTTAAATTATGAATGTTTGAGAAACACCACATATGTGACCAACTGCGAGAGGTGGATGTGTTCTTCTTAGAAACCGGTTTCTAGTTATCTACATGATGAGGGAACAGAACATTCTAGGGCTGTAATGAATACTTGAGGTGTTGTGAGCCTATATACACATACTGTCCTTTTAGACGAGAATGTTTCTAAAGCAATGTCTCTGGAGCTCTGAGTGACACACTAGAGAATGTGTATCAGCAGAAACAGGTAGTGAATAACATCAGCACATCATATTGCTAGTGGCAAGGCCATGAACCTCACAGTATTAAGAGATAAAGACAAATAAACATGTTTACTTGGGTCTACAACCCACGAAAGGCTGGTAAATAAACAGACAACCTACACTTGGTGACATGTTGGTGGAAATGAGGGTGGACATTTAGAGAGCGCTATTACAATAAAAGGTGAAAGAATGGATTCATTTCTAAATGGCAATGAGCATTATACTACATTGTGAACACAACTTAGGCCTATTAGCTGAACAGCTGTTAGTTCCTGCAGGCAGCTCTCGAGGAAAACATTAACAGGTTCCAGATGTTTTCAGGCTGTATTTCTTTCTTTTCTTGCAAACAACACTCACTGCTCATTGTCTGCATTTGCATTCATCCCTCCCCTTCTTCTCAGAAAACTGAAGACAACAAGTCAATCCGTCCTCCACTGGGACACACTGTTCTCTAACAGGAAGTTCAAGTTTTGTTTTGACATATGATTGTCTCATGCACATGTGACTCATAAACAACTCTGACTCCTCCTACCCTGCCTCAAAGCCCCGTCCACTCCTCATTCCCATGTTTCCAAGTAGCCGGAATTATTCCATCCCTTTGATCTCCGTACAAATTTCCCTTTCCTTGCAAATCTACATGTTCTTTGCATATCTGAACAAAACTTCTCCGTTTCTTCAAAGGATAGTTTGAAGAATGTTTCAACTGATTTTATTCATACAATGAAAATTGGTGGTGTCCGAAACAACAAACACCCTACTGACTTACACACCACTGACATACATACATGCATCAGTCAATCAATCAATCAATCAATCAATCAATCGGAATTTTATGTTCCACATAAAATATAACAATATGTAGACTTGGAATGAAGAAAAAAAACATATTATAGATTTTATTACATAAATTGCCATTTAAAACGCGCTATGCTTCTAGGCTGCAGAAATTTCTATATATCAATATAACTATAAAATAATAACAATAATAATTGTTCATGTTATTATATTATTATTATTATTATATAGTCATATTGATACTGAATCAAAACAAATTTAGCCTAATTGTGTAGCCCTATAAGCACATCAAACCTGGAGCGTTACTATTAAATAAATAAGAAATATTACTATGTAAAAATAAATGTAAAAACTAGAGTAAAAAATAGTTAAATTGTAATTAAAATAATTAAATTGTAGCCTTTGCGATTTTAGGATCACACTAAAACATATTGCATTTTTGGTTTTATTTTGACTAACTGTGCAACTCTAAGGATGAGTTGTTGGGTGAACTATCCCTTTAAAGGAAAAGCACAAGTAAACCCGTGTCAGGCAGAAGAAGAATCACCACCCTGTTATTACAGCAGGTCTCCAGCCTCCCTCTGACAGGGCAGGGACATCACTGAATAGCGTTTGGCTGGAGCTGCTCAGCTCTCACTGCAAGCCTGTAATTAAAATGGCTGCTGAGATATCTTCAGTTCCATTGGTACAGATTCCCATTGAGGAAAAGCTCAATAACACTTCAACATCTCAACATGTGTACGCGCTCTAAACAAGCATGCACGTGTGAAGTTGGACTAACGCTGGCATTAATCACAAGCAGCCTCCATTCACACTTCTTCATCATGTGGGTTGAGATCGTTATCGGAGCTGCAGGTCTGGCCCGGAGCGCTACCACACTGCATATGCTCCATGTGGCGTAGTGGGATCTGAGGGCCTCCTCTCTCAGTACAGCTTAAATGTGAAAGGGCAAGTGCTCCCTGTTGCTATGATTTAACTAGACACCTCTGGCTGGGTACAAAGAAAGTCAATCCTCCTAACAACTTTAATGACAGTGGATTGTAAACAGTCCACGGTAGAGTAATTGGGCTTGGAAGGGAGCACCATCGATATTCCCCAGGGCTCCGTGCTGCCATCATGAGAGGTGTGCTGGAGAAAGGTCACCTTTCTTCTGTAGTATATGCCTCTTGGTGCCCGTTGAGGTAAATGGCCATATATTTCATTTGAGGAGCAAACAAGCAGGTATACACTTGCTTTGTATATACAGTGTCTTAAGATAGTGAGAGTGACAGATCTGCAAAGTGAGATAGTGAGTGAGTTCATTAAATCAAGAATGAAGGGCTATATTAGATTTAGAGATCCAAACTAATTTTGTGAGTACTAAACAAGACCACCACAAAGAACACTACTGCCACTGGGGAAAAAAGTACTTTAGTGTAATTAGAAAAGTATTTAATATAATTGTATTATAACATCATAAGGTGTAAGCTGGAAAATGATTTTTTTTCCCCTTTGCACTAACTTAAAAAAGTGCTTGAATTATATATTAGGATTTTTAAAGCAATTAATTGCAATAAATTGCATTCAAAATAAACGTTTGTGTTTACATATAAATACATACCTAGGGTTGTGGGTTCAAGTTTTGGGGCTGGCAATACCATGACTGAGGTGCCCTTGAGCAAGGCACTGAACCGCAGCATAAATGTCTGCCCACTGCTCTGGGTGTGTGTTCACTGCTGTGTGTGTGTTCACTGCTGTGTGTGTGCACTTTGGATGGATTAAATGCATCACCATACTTGGCTGAATGTCAAGTCACTTTCACTTTTTTTTTTTTTTCACTTTTACATGTGTGTGTGTGTATTCATCTTATGTATGATTTATATTAAATATGAATATACATATATATAACATATATTTATTAAATATATACATGTATGTGTATTTATGTATACATCATATAAATATATTCAGTATGCATATGTATTTATTTAATATATGATATATATATATATATATATATATATATATATATATATATATATATATATATATATATATATATATATATATATATATATATAAATCATGTAGTATTTATTTTTTATTCAATTTCTATTTTTGTTATATTCTATTAAAATATTTCTATTTTTTTATTAATGTGCTGGTTTTATTTTATTTTTATTTATTTAGATTTTTGCTCTTGAAATGTAAATATTGTCACTGAACACCCACTATAGAGCACCTTATGGTAATGTTTGTTTGCATTGCCTTATGGATTTCGTAACAATAATTGTTCACATAGAGTACAGAGAATATGTTTATGACTGCATAACATTTCTGATGCAAATACTATTCAAATACCCTCCCTGCACAAACCCATGTGAGTATTCAACATGATTCAGATATCTGTGTCTTTTCCTGGAAGAAGAACAGCTGAAGTACGGAGGGGTGGAATGACTTGAATCTTGCAGGGTAAATTAAGATCTTCCACCTTGGTCAGACTGACCATGTGATTCAGAAGCCAGGAGTTCGCAGATCTCAGCATTGCATAAATGTATTTACAGTCACCTGACTACAAGCGACGCAGCATGCGTGTCTCCAAAAACAGCTGATCAACAGCTACAGCACGTCACCACTGACACCTACTTCTCAATTTCAGCACAGGGAGGAAAAACACACCTCGGCCCAAATGGGACAGAGTTTGGTACTACCTGTCACAGCCAACTAAAAGAATAAGATAAACAGTGTATCTTCAAGAACGATCAGCGAAATGAATCTAAACGGCTTGTAGTGCACTCAGACCTCTCTGCCCTTGCAGGAGAGATAGATTACACATGAAAACACTCTTCTCCTCAAGTGTCTTCCTGGAGTAGACCAAAAGTCTTGCAGCGTTCAGCACAAAACTGATACAGACAAGCATGTTTAACTGAAGAATGAGGGGTCCTGCAGGTCTGTGTCGGGTGGGAGTGTTATATAAGCATGCTGCGTGGGAAGAGTAGGATATTTAACGACTCTCTTCACTATATTGGGAAGCATTACATGTCAAAGGTGTATAGGTGACTGAATCATAACAGCCATAATTAAAACCACAGCTTGATCCTGCCGTAGACGTCAACATCCTTTCAGAACAGTGCCTGCTCTGTCAGCCGAGGGTTTGGACCAACGAAATGGCAGCCCACACCATTCCAGAGGAGACAAACCCACCCCCTGTATGAGCCTGCTGGTGGGATGCAGAAAGAGGGGCGCTGGGTATTGATGGATGAATTAGCTTGCTAACAATACACACAATGTATTTTTGCATTAGGATTTATATAACTGCAATTAATGTCCGCTCTAATGTCTTTATTAGCATTAAAGAAAGATATTCTCAAAGTGGTCTCATGCAATGTACAGCAGGGGTTAGTCAAGAACAGATCATGTGACTTATCATGTGAATGGTGATGTTATATAAGAACTGGGCCAGTCCCGCAGGCCCTCAGAGCTCTTAGTGGATAGTAACACAGCACTAACAGTTCTAGGCACCAGAGTAAGTACGGATAAAGCATTCACAGATTATAGCAATAAAAGAGTAAAAGTGCATTACCTGGACATCATACAGCGCCACAATGTTCTCATGTTGGAGTTCCTGTAAACAAAAAATAAACACGGTCTATAAATACTGTGGCATTGTAAAGATAATATTAGAATTAAAGACGGATACATACTGTAATATAAAGTATTATATAAAAAAATTGCAAATATAACAAACAATATTTGTAAAAAATAGTACACACTTCAATCAGAAGTTTGGGTTTAGAAAGATGTTTTGAAAAAAAGACTATATTATTAAGATTTAACGTAAGTTAAAATGTTATTTATTTCTGTGAAGGCAAAGCTGAATTTTCAGCATCATTACTCCAGTCTTCAGTGTCACATGATCCTTCAGAAATTATTCTATTATGCTGATTCGGTGCTCAAGAAATATTTCTTAATATTATCATTGGTGAAATCAGCGCTGCTTAACATTTTGTAGAAACAGATATACAGTTTCTTTAAAAAAAACAACAACGACAACACTGATTTGAAATAGAAATCTTTTTATCATTAAATAACTAATGTATTATTAATACAAAAAAAAAAGAAAACCAACAATGACAGCTCACCTTTAAAATTTTGATTTCTTTGCCAAGCAGAATCTGAGATTTGGAGAGATTCTTTTTGTTAATACTCTTGATGGCGACCTCCCAATCAGTCTTCTGCAAATATCGTACAAAAGAGGGCAATTATTATCATCATTAGGCAGGATGGCAGAAGAGGGTTACACGGCCTAATTACATTACTATGAATCCTACAAAGCATTTACGTCTTACATTTTAAGAATTAAGAGTTGAGAGAGAGAGAATATTGACTGTTTAACCCTGTAAGTAGGAGTCTTTGGTTGAATACACACTATCATTTGCTTCAAAAGCCAATTTGCTGCATCCATTCTGCATATATTTCTCAACATTTTGACCTGGTACCACATAAAGCGGAGACAATAGTTGGGATTTTAGCCTTTGGGAAGGACATTTGTGTAAGGTGGGATTCCACAGGGCCACTCACTATCTTAAAGAAACTGTGTCTGCAACTCAGAGTGGAAATCCATGAATAGAACGATGCTTTTCATGTAAATGTAGGTTAATAGGAGATGTTCCTGCGGCACACTGTGCTGTAGCCAAATGCTGGCAGCACGCAAGAGCGGCTGCGTTCATCTCGCCTCGCTGAAAACCAACTCAGCCAAGCGTGGTGAAGGCAACCCAGAGAAAATGCTACTGGCTTCTATACTGACCCCATTCAGTAGATGAGCATTCAGAGTCTCTGCTTTTAATATCACATCTAATCAAGGAATGAGAGACTGAATGCACAACATAGATGTCTAATTTATGTCCTGTATCATTCTGCATGTTTTCCCAGGTAGAATGCATCGATCAGCGGACATAAGCATGTGTGATTATGAACATCATACATTACATACATTTGTAGGATGAAAATAACTGTCTCACTGGTAGTATTGAGTCAGCTGCTTTTGATGAGATATGTATCAGCTTACTCCTGCTATATATAGTCACAGGCTGATATTGTACTACATATTGTGCATACATTAAGTATTATCTCACACAAACATACAGTATATGCAACATGCAGAGATAACCAACTGTAATGATCAACAGATCCACAATAAATCATTGACCATAGAGGTGTGGGCCAATAATAGCATTTGATCTGATTAGAATAGGTTTTCCAACTGTACAGTTGAGTGTTCTGATGCCTGATTTTCATTTTACATTCTAGAGAGTTTTAATGCTGTTAAAGTCAGTATGAAATGGAAATAAATTTCATTTCTAAATGCATGTTATTGATTTTTGGTGGAATTTATCTGTACATACATTACAGTTTTTATATTTTTTGACCTTTTCTTTTTTAATTAAAATGTCAAAACTCAATCTTGTGGTGAAAAAACAGGCTCCTCTATGGTGACATATGTTGGACTTCTCCAATCCCATTCAGATCAGTCTTCATCCAATCAACGACTGCTGGACTGAACCAAGACCCTGTACTAGGCCTATATTTTTTCTTTTTCTTTTTTCATTTGTTTCACTCGGGTGTATTTCAGATCTGAGAATATAAGAATATGAGAATATTATCAGCTAACCTACAAACTTTTCTATCAGAATATTCCCACCAGTCAGAATGAAACATCACAAATGAGATCTTTTTAATTTCTCTGTAGTTTCTCAAAGACACCAATGAGATAACAGAGAAACTGGAGATGTATCATGCTTCTCAGATGTTTCTCATGAGAAAACGACCCAGTAATCTCACGTGTCTCATGTTTCAGATGAATTCTCAATGATGGAGGCCTCTAATTTTGCTCAGATTTGTACCAAAGTCTCCAATTCAAATCCCAACAGTTACTAGTATTCCATCTTATCAACTCAAGATGCTTGTTTATTAGACGTAGCATTGATCCCAAATTGTTTCTAGTAAATTTCACTATATTATAGTGAATATTTTATATATACTGAATATTTTATAGTGGTACTGAAAATGGATCTAATTACTATTGGACTAGTAATTAAAAAAACACTAATAGCAAACACAGACACTCATTAATTTGTGCAATTATGTTTAAGCGGCTTGCAAATGTCCTCATAACATCAAGTCAGTGTGTTTTTGTGTATTTAGGCAATGTAAAAATCAAGCACAAAATCCTAACACATTGTGGGTTCCGTCCCTCTGCCCAAACCTACAAGTAGACCGGTCAGTCCTATTGACGTCAGACGGCTGTTTTATGAATGAATGACTCCAGCAGTATGTGGCCTATTCTAGCACACGTTACATAAAAACAACCCACGCTTTCTAGTCAAAAACTGCTATGACCGAGAGATGTGCAAAAATGACAATGCATGCACAACACAAATCTATATTTCTCTATTAAAATGCATTTAATACATGTAAATTTGAGATTTAATGCCTCTCTTCCTGTGATGCAAATAGGATAAACTAGACAGATTTTCAATGAATAATGATGCTCAGTCGCAGGGGCTCGCGCCAGTCATGCGCTTATTTAACATTACCTTTTTATGTCTTCCCTTGAAGACGACTGCAAAGGCTCCGTGTCCGACGAGGTCCTTTCGGCTGTATTCAAAGTCTCCCACCGTCTCCATTTTTTTGGCAGGTGTCCGGTGATACACAACAGCTTGTGATGGAAAGGCTGTGAGGGACAAGTTCTTCAAACTCGCGTTAATCCAGACGACAGTCTGTCCGAGAACCCAGACATCCCCAAATTATCAATGAGAAAGGCGACACTTGAGAGTTTCCCAGTTGGCTGGCTTAAAATCAAGAAGACGTCAGAATCAAAACAAAGGAAAAGCTAAATGTGAAGTTTACTAGCTGACGTTAGGTGCGCAGGATGCACGTAACTCGCTCCGTTGTCGCTCTCTGACCCCGTTAACAAGACGTTAGCTAAAAGAAATAGCTATTAATAAATCTCAAACCTATATAGTTTCCAAGCTACATAATGTCAGTTCAGTTTAAAGCAAAAGAAAGAGGTTGCAAACGCCCTCTGTCTCTTACTGTGATAGTGCCTCGTTAACTCAACAGCGGCGCGGAGGGTCATTGAGTTTTCCATCGCTAGCTGGCTGAAAAGGACAGCCAGAGGAAATCCAACACTATTCACAGTTACAACAGCAGAAGATAAATCGTAATAAATAATATCTAGATGTGTTCCGACATCTACTTTACATATAGACAAGCAGTGCCGCTTTTATAATGACAGGTCAGTTCCTAAAAGACGCGAGCGTTCCTATTCGCTTAATGCAATGGTCATCTGTCCTTCTGCTTCAAATCCATATGATAGTTAATGGTACACCATTTCTTCAGTTCACCCCTCTGTCCTGCTTTCGATCTCGCGGGACAATGCAGGAAAACATCAGTGTGTCAGTTTTAAGAGACGCAGGAAAAGACGTTAAAAGCACGATCCGTTACGAGAAGGGGAATTAACGTTTGTCTTCAGTTCGTTCCGAGAGGCTGACCATGACCACAGCTTGCTGCATTACAATGACAGAGCTCTTACAGGAGTAGACCATCATAGCGTGTTCCTCCGCGCACACGAGTGCGTCGACCTCCGCCGCGAGAGATAGTCCCACTCGCGTCACAAAGCTTGTGCTCGGCAGGAAAACACTAGGCTATACAAAAGAGAATAACTTTTTTACGATGCTGTGAAAAAGCAAACATTTTTTATTTTCCACCAGAATGTACATTAATAAATACTTACGAAAGAAAGAAAGAAAGAAAGAAAGAAAGAAATATTAAGGGTAATTATGCCTAATATGTTCAAGAAAAACATGCATTTGAAATATTAATAAGATTGAATAAATACATAAACGTAATAACTGCACTGAGAGCTAGACTCCAATGCTAATTTATTTTTTATGGAACAAAAACAATATGACAGCGCTTGGTGCGCCCCCTCGCGGTGGCTGTCCGTATGAACACGCAAATAAAAACAAAAATGTTTACTTTTGACATTACAGGCCTCATTGCCATCCTCTGGTGGTAAAACAGACAGCATTTTTGTCGTTTTCCATTTCAATTATCTACATATTCATAAATCAAGATACATTTACTTTAAAAAATATCTAAATTAAGTCAGCTTATGCTTAAAACTAGAAAATATCTATACATTGTGTGAAAACAATTGGTATGTTTTGTTTTCCCTTTGAATTAAGTTGATTTTTCTTACACATTTGACAGTCACTATTTTTTATTTTAAACAAACTCACTTATCTTTGATACAGGTTTCAGATATAATATTTTTATTCATTTTGATTCTCAAGTAAATGTATCTTTAATGATTCGATATTTGTACAGGAAAACAAGACATAAATATGGAGAAAGAAATTAATTTGCAGTGCATCATTCCCAGAAGTTTTGATTGCAATATATCTACTGTATGAGATAATGGTATGAATAATAGGTTTGAACATGCATGGCCACTGTTATTACTAAAAAGTCACCTGGTGAGTGACTCATGTCTCAACATCACATGTCCATGTGAGGCATCAAAGTAAAAGATTTATGGGGTGAGGCAACAGACATGGGTGGGTCCATCTCCAGTGTCATGGTCAAGAAATCCTTCTGTAATTTAATGGGAATTATGGCCTACCTCTTACACACAATAATCCATAACCAAGTCTCATATTAACCCTGTAAATTATATTGTATCATATTAAATACTCATATTTCTAATGTCTTATTAACATGATCAAAACTTTGCTGAAAATTTTGTTGTACACCATTTATTCCTTCTGTTGTCTGACTGATAATTTATACTTTTAGCTATTAAAAGGAATTTTAGTATAATCATAAAAATATCTGCCTTCAGGTTGTGCATGGTACATGTGTCTTTTGCTGTGAAATCTTTAATGGTTTAAAGTAAACATAAGAATCACTTTTATTTTGTTAGTAATTATTGCTGTCAAACAATTAATCGCATTGAGTCAAATCCAAAATAAACGTTTTTGTTTAGGAAATATATATGTGTATACTGTTCATATTCATTATGTATATATAAATACAAACACATGCATTTATATATTTATGAAAGATGTTATGTTTATTTATTAAGTATATTTATATTATAAAATAAGAATATAAATATATAAATGTATATACATGTAAATATTTTCAATATATATACTGTGTGTGTATGTATTTATACTTACACAACAAATATACACAGTACACAAACTCATATTATGTAAACAAAAACGTTTATTTTGGATGTGTTTAATAGCGATTAATCATTTGACAGCACTATTAGTAATATTTCAAGATTAAAACTTTTTTTGTACTGAAGCAAAGTAGGGTTACTTGATTATCCACAAATAATTTTAATTTGAGAAAAAAATCAGGTTAATAGTGAGTATCAAATATGATGCATCAGGCTTAGAAGTTTATTAGTTTAAATCTCAATCATCATTGTATTGCATTACATTATATGTTTTGCCCCCATAATAAAAAACAACAACAACAACAACAGAGATTTAATCATAAAACTAAGTATTTAATTATCATCTTATTATCAAAAATATATATATATATAATGGGGATACAAACTGACATCTGCTATTAACATGCATTTTATGTAAGCAGTCTGCTGTAATTAAACTCTTATTGTCTTATAATACAAGCTATCAGAATTGAATCTTACCTTTTTTGCCATAGAATGTGAATATCAGCAACTGCTCCAAATTCCATATTATTGTTTGTGTGTAAGTTTGCATATTTTGCCTAAAGATCTGATAAACTGATGAGTTTATCTCAAAATGTTAGCATCATGAAATATAAAAGCAGAGAGGTAGTAATCTAATAAACATGACATTCCCATTATACAGTGGTGTATCAGTTAAATGGCATTAATGACTGAAGATCACTAAATAAAGCTTGCCAGAAGCAACCCAGATTTTTTCTTTCCCTTTTTTATTCTCAGCCTCTCCATAATTCTTGTTCACAACCTCAAGTTTATTTTCATTGGTGTCTGCAACAAAATCAAGACACTGCAGAATTTCTTCAGTAATATAAGCATATCTGTTGTTTCTGCTTTATTTGGTCTATACTGGACATTTACCAATGTAGAAAAAGGACAACAAAAGGATAAAAAATTAAATTAAATAAATACGAATGTGCATATGTATTCCTTCACAAGCAAGATTTATTCAGACTTCAAACACAGATTCGTTCAATAGATTCACAACTGATGACATCGTTCTTCACAAGCAAATGCTACCAGCTTGTGCTAAAGTCTATGGAGGTTGAAAAAGCCACCGAAGCAGATGTGCACTTCAAAAAGAAGAGACTTTAGTGAAGGAAAACTGTAAGTCAGTGCTGGAATTATTTGTACACTTAAATGATTCATGATCCACATGAGTTTCTAATAATAATACTGGCCTTATTTAACAGACACCAGTACGTGTGTGCACACACACAATTTAAATTAGACTTCCCGATGACATATGCAGCAAGAAAGTACGGCCCCCGGAGGATGCAGCCTTCTAAATGAGACAAAGCATATATTACATGTAACATCTTATGCTGCTCTAATTGACTCATTGCTAATGATGTCATATTGTACATTTAAATAAGCTGCAGCATTCTGTGTCAGTACAGCAGCTTTAGTTTATTTATTTTTTTAAATCTACACAACTGTCCCTGAAGCCTTGAAGCCTGATCACATACGCAAGCTCTTCACAACTCTCTTTCAGGTGAGTTTCATCAATTTGTCAGTTTGTGTAGTTTCTCTTGATTTATTATGGAGCAGCATTACCCGAGAAGAACCAGGGCACGTCCCGCACACCTAAGCGGCTTCTTAGTGGAGACCGTCTCTTCCATTCGTGGGCCCTGTGAGCTTTCACAGCTGGCAACTGTAATCAGGTTAGATCACACCTACATCTGCATCTCTGCCAAAGCTAGAAAACCTAAAGATTTGGAAGAGCGTTACATGAAGAATGCTGCTGTTCTTCCCGGCATGCGACCAGCAGCCTCAGTCTCTTCAGTGGATGTGTGTCAGCTCCTCTGTACCATCTGGAAGAGCCCGTCTCTATCCACGACCACAGTGTACAGGGCTACCAGGACATTTAGCCTAGCCAGCTGTGGTTGGCACCATCCCTACAGCCTTTAGCTGGAATTGAAGATAAAGGAGCGCATGCAGGAGCCCATGACTGCTGGAGACCAATCAGCCTGATGAATATCTGAAGACAAGAACTCCAAGGCACTCGAATATCTCAGTGAAAAAATTAAAAAGCCTTTATTACATTCTTGGCTTGCTTTTTTAAAAAATGGTGAGAGGTACACCTACGCGTTGCGGTTACATGCCTTCATCAGGGTGTGTATTACAAACAATGTCTCAGTTCATTTAACAACAGCTAATTAATCAAATTAGAAACACCTGGTCACTCTGTGTAAAGGAACTCAAAGAGAGAGGTAAAAAAAAAAAAAAAGGAAGGCAATTCAACTTGCATCTCTTACACAAAAGTCATAAAGTGTGAAACTATCATTATAAATATAATGCATGAGAGAGAAAAAAAATAATAATAATAATATCAAAACATCTCACACAAAAGTAATAAATCATGAAATTATCAGCATAAATATAATGCATGAGACAAATAAATAAATAAATAAATAAAAAATATCAAACCATCTCACACAAAAATAATAAATCATGGAATTATCATCATAAATATAATGAATGAGAGACAAAAGAAAAAAAAAATTCATTTAAGAAATGGTACAAAGTCTAACTCTCCGTTTAAGCCTGGAAATGTAGTTGCTTTCAATGTATAAATCCAGAAAGACTCTCTCTGTAACAGCCTATTAGTCCTATCTCCTCCCCTGATTGATTTCGGGATATGTTCAATGCCAGTAATTTTTAATGTACTTGGATTACCATGATTCGCATCTCTATAGTGTAGGGCCATAGGGTATAATGGGTTGCAAACTCTAATCGCATTTTTATGCTCTGCTAATCTGGTCTTTAATTTTCTTGTAGTCATCCCTATATAGAAACAACCACATGGACACTCCAACTTATAGACCACGAATGAGGTATTACAATTAATAAATGATCTTATTTTAAATTCAGAACCAGAGGTTACATCTCTAAACACACCAGTCTTAACCATATTATCACAATGATTGCAATTACCACATCTGTAATTTCCTACACTTAAGCCTAACCAGGTATTTGATTTCCTAGCTGGAAGATGACTTCTCACAAGTTTATGGAAGGAGATTCAGGCATGACTTCTCTTAGATAAGGATCACTCATAACTATTTCCCAATTACTTTTTGGGATGAATATATTCTCATCACTAAACCTTCTCCGTAGACAGGTCTCATCTGAGATGCCAGATGAAGACAAAGCACCTGATTCTGGACAGCAGGAGATTACCTGATGTTGAACATCACAGTCTTATAATGATGGGAGCAACGTCAGAATCATCTGAATGGAAAAAACTGATTATACTGATTATATAAGTAGAAGTCATCAATGGATTAATGGAGGTATCTGTTCAAACATCACAATGGAAGTAAAGGTGTCAAGTTAATTTTATGTGGTAGCATTTTTCACAATACACATAGTTTCAAAGCAGTTTTACAGAATGTTAATATTTATAGTGCCTTAAAGCGAGGTAGTAGGGTTGTTTGCATTTGCCAATGATATTAATGCTCAACCATTTGAGATTTACTCTTAGTATAGGCCTATATCTCTTTATTTGAGGATGAATGGTTCAAAGATGGGCATACAGTCTACAGTAGTTGTCAGTTGAGGTGAGTAGTTAATTTTGATGTGAAACTGGAGATAATGAAATGTCTAAGATATATAATCAGTCGATTAAAGTATTAATTAATCCTAAAAAGTCCCTAAAACGAAATAGACTGCAAGGATGTTTCCCCACTCCAGCCCAGCAGGTGGCGGGAAGATATTTCCCCCTGCACTAGTCCGCCATAAAACACAGAAGAAGACCGGCGACCCCCGACGCAGGTTGATGCTGAAGCTGTTGATGTCTTCAGAGGTAATGATGTAATCTGTCAGTTTCACACATCTGAAAGCTGCCTTTTTTTCATCAGCCTTGCACATTACAATCTTGCCAGTTATTATTATCGTAATGTGACATCGACATGTGACATTATCGTACAATGTAAATAGAAGTTATACTTCCCTTAAAGTGTGGAAAACTTAAGGATTAAACGTATTTTCCCCACATATACTAGAGGGAGGTAAAAAGTGTCCACATTTAATTAATAAAATTGAATACTACGTTTTTCCACACGTTGAAATCACGACACACAGATTTTCTCTGTGAAGCAAGCTCTGTTACTTGTTTAATCACAATTTTCTTAATGTGCCGATTATGTAAGACTGTAAACAAAATGTTAAATTAAATATTTTTTTTGTTCTTGCTTTACTGAAGTCGTCTCCAGCATTTGACAAAACCACAAAACCGAGGTAAAATTATATGAACAAATCGTTTAGTAAACCGATTCAAATGATTCGATTCACTGAGATGAATCAAATTCCCGAACTCCAAAAAGTCCGACAAACTCCTCCCACCGGAATTACATAACCAGAGGTCGTCGTCCTAGAAAATCCACATGGAAAAGACAATTTAGACAACAGCTGAAATAAACAAGAATTAATGTAAGTTCTTTCAACAGTCATACAGTGTTCACATTTCTGCTTCTAGACCGTACTCCTTTCATGCCTGTTGAGTATTACCCTAAATACATTTGGGTTAGCTTAAATTGTTATTGAATGCTTCTTTATCATGATGATCTAAAAAGTATGCACTTTAGGCCAATAAACACAACTTTTTTTAACCCACTTGGGTCTCGAGAACTTTTCACATTCCCTGACATTTGTGCTTTTTTCAGTTGCTTAAAAACATATTAATAGCTAAAGTTTAATAACACTGTATTCATGACAAACTGGGCTGCACAATTACTCCAGTACTTTACACCCCTGGACATCAGCTATCAAAAGAGACCTGACAAAGGAATATTTCATGTAAATTTAACTGGGATTCCACGTGTCATAAACGTACATGCGTTTCATGAGGGTATATTATACAAAATCTGAAATATGATGGCCTTTGTGAAATATGCATGCTGTAGAATTGAGCATGCTACTCAAATTTGTTTTATTAAATCTTCTCTGCTTGTAGGATCACAATCTAGACTGACTTTCCACAATGTCTCGGGAGCAGCAGGCTGTCCAGCAGGCCAGGAAGGCTTTCTTAACTGGAAGATCTAAACCCCTAGACTACAGAATTAAACAACTTCAAAACTTAAAGCGATTCATTAAGGAAAAAACAACAGACATTGCCAGTGCCATGAGAAAAGACCTCCATAAGGTGAATAAAAAGTGCAATCTCTGCATGTTTTATCTGGAATCGGATGTCTGTTTGTACTGAACTTAATAGCTGTGTTTTCACAGACTGCTAATGCAACACATTTGTTTGAGATCCTTGGCTTGGAGGGAGAAATCAATCTGGCTGTCAGCAAGCTGGCTGAGTGGGCAGCTCCTCGTCCTGTGAATAAAAACCTTGTCACCATTGCAGATGATGTGTACATACAGCCAGAGCCTCTTGGTGTTGTGCTTATCATTGGGGCATGGAACTATCCAATAACAGTTACCCTGCAGCCCCTTGTGGGTGCCATTGCTGCAGGTAAAGCACAAATCTACTGTTTCTTGAAACTGTCAATATGCCATGTAATTATTACTATTTTAAAAGGTAGAAAAAAACCATTAAATGTCTTTATGTGATGAACAGATGTAGCTATTCACTAATATTCTCTTTATCATCACATCTTTCTTTGATCTTTTTGTTTCTGTAGGTAATGCTGCAGTTGTGAAACCTTCAGAAGTGAGCTCCCACACAGCCAAAGTTATGGAGCTCCTGTCTCTCTACTTGGACCCTGTAATTCTTCATTTAATGACATTGTCATTTTTAAAATGTCATTTTCATTTTATTTATTAATTTTATTTTAGTGTTCCTGTATAAATTAAACATTTAATTTAATTTTTAATTTATTTGCTTAATTCTAAGCTTAAAGGGATAGTTCACCAAAAGATGTAAATGTTGTCATTTATTACTCATTCTTATGTCGTTCCAAACCCGTAAGATGTGTTTATCTTTGGAACACAAATTAAGTTATTATAGATTATAGAGCTTTCTGACCCTGCATAGACGGCAAAGCAACTGACATGTTCAAGGCCCAGAAAGGTAGTAAAGACATTGTTAAAATAGTCCATGTGACATCTAGGGATGTCAAAAAAAAAAAATCTAATTTCAAATATTCATCGAATTTAAAATAAAAATATACATGCGAATGCAAAAATGTTGCTTTCGAATATTAGGTGTGCGTCAGGCAGCCTTATCAGTGGAGCATGAAATGCGATGACGACGTAAGTGTCATTACATTTTAATGCTTTTGTTTGCCTGTCCAGTTGAACCCACTAGATGCTGCGCTGCTACATTGTTCATTCAAAATTTTGCAGAAAAAGAGAACATTCAGTGTGGGGAAGATGTTGTTTATGTCAAAATAGATTAGACAGGAGGCATATTTATTGCATTTTCTAGAAGGACATCTATCCGTGTAGCATTTGCGTCTCGCCCAAGAGAGCCACATATTTATAAAATAAATAAATAAAATAAAAAGTTAAACTCTAAAAACATGTCTCAAGACTTTATGGCAGTTTTCCCCATCCCACTGCATCTCAAGTTTTTAAATGAAGAAAGTACTCTTTCTGATTGGTTTTTGGTCCTTTGTATTAAACTATACATACATGCATGATGCCATTTTGTTTCTAAATGTTTAAGCAAATTTATTAATACAAGGTTTTTAAACATTATTTGAAACAGTATGAACTTATTTCAAAGATAGTTGTGTCATTTTATTATGCTTTAAAGAAACGTGCATAATATTTTGCTCGATGTGCCCTCTTGTGGCCTTAGGGGAGAAGCCAAAAGTTTTTACCTCCTTACATGAAATTACGCCCTTTAAATTTTAATATAATTCTATATAGTAATGTTTGTTACAATTTAAGTTTTTCAGCTATTTTAACAGCCCTAGTGACATCAGTAGGTCAACCGTAATTTTATGAAGCTACAAGAATACATTTTGTGCCCCAAAAAAAAAAAATGAAGTTATAATAACAAGCCGTCATTTTTGTTTTCTTAGCGCACAAAAAGTATTGTCGTAGTTTCATAAAATTACAGTTACAACCACTGATGTTACATGCACTATTTTAGCAATGTCCTTACTATTTTTCTGTTCCTTTAACGTGGTAATTATATTGTAGTCTATGCAGGGTCAGAAAGCTCTTGGATCTCATTAAAAATATCTTAATTTGTGTTCTGAA
Organism: Carassius carassius; assembly: GCF_963082965.1. Taxonomy (NCBI): domain Eukaryota; kingdom Metazoa; phylum Chordata; class Actinopteri; order Cypriniformes; family Cyprinidae; genus Carassius; species Carassius carassius. The sequence continues at coordinate 14,897,132 of NC_081782.1, forward strand.
GATGAACGAAGGTCTTCTATGTTTGGAACAACATGAGGGTGAGTAATTAATGACTGAATTTTCATTTTTGGGTGAACTATCCCTTTAATTCTACCATCTCTATTATTGTGTTCAGGAGATGTATCAGGTTGTGACAGGAGGGGTTGCAGAGACCCAGGTGCTGCTGAAGCAGCGTTTCGACCACATCTTCTACACCGGGAGCAGCACGGTGGGGAAACTGGTGATGGAAGCTGCAGCTCATCATCTCACACCAGTGACTTTAGAACTGGGTGGAAAAAGCCCTTGTTATATTGACAAAAACTGTGACATCAGAATTGCCTGCCGGTGAGTCTGCCATGAGTTATATAAACCTAAAATAATCGAACATATAAAATAATAATAATATATGTAGGGAATAATTGACGACTGGCCATTGAATTATATTTAAAAAAAGTGAGCCAGATATTAGCATTTTTAACAGTCGCGTCTAGCGCATATAATCCCTGCGAACAGCCATTTACAAATCACACGTGGGCACTACTTTGGTGGGTAAATTTCCCTCTCCACTTTCTGTGAAGTGATGCTCCCTCTGGATTGTCATCTCATTTAATTTGTCAGAATATCTGTACCTTGCGAAGTTAAATACAAAATCCACCTATGTTCAAATGGAACACACTTTGTGTCTGTACTGTATGTGTGTGTGTTTAAAGTGTAACTAAACCCCTGCTCAGAGCCTGACTCCGCACACTGACAATATTTGAAAAATGCTGAAAAGTGGGCAGATCACAGCGGAGATAGAGGGGATGAACCGAGGGCGGGGCTGAGTGAGTGCGGCGTGATCCTGAGACTCGCAGTGACGGATTGATTGACAGCTGCTGTCAGAGACGCTAAAATGGAGAGTGACTGTAATGACGCAAGTAGCTTTGCAACAGAGCGATCATTTGAAGTAGAGGACTTTTCTCCCCCACTTTCACCTGAAGTGGAGGGTGTCGAGGTGTCTGTTCATATCAATTCGAGCAACTGGCTCAAACTGCGGTCTTAACTCCCGCATCGCGTCACTTTTCAGCGCGAGCTGTGTGGAGAAGCCCATCTCCACCTCCATTGCGTTGGAGAAGCAATCCCGTGTAAAATGCAGTTTGCACACTCGAGCTCTAGGCGGGAACTTGCGGTCTTCCAGGCCAAGTGCATGCAACCACTGGCGCTTAATTTTAAAGTCTGCTGGTAAACTATGCAGTCCAACAGTGCTGTCACAACCAGCAACACTCGAATCAATGAACAGCACTAATAAAGCCCCATTCTTACAGATCATTAACTAAAAAAAGTTGGTTTAGGGTTTAGTTACTCTTTAAAATGGGAGCGAGAGAGCAGGAGAAAGCGTGATTTCAATTAAAATGTACTTTTTGTAGGAAAAACGTGGTAATATTTTGTCATTTTTATCCTATTGCTTGTTATATTTATTTGCTCGCTCAGTGTTTATGTGGGTGTTGGTTCTTTTGCTGTAATAAGCTGTGAAGATCTTTAATATAACTGAAATCATTTTGAGAAGGGATATGGAACTCTAATGCAGTCAAGACCGGTTTTGAACCTTTGAAGTAATTAAAAGAATAATTCTAAGCCAATTTCCTCAGTATAATGCTGCTTCCCAATGTTCTTGCATCCTTAGCCGCATCACTTGGGGGAAGTACATGAACTGCGGCCAGACCTGCATTGCACCTGATTACATCCTCTGTGAATCCAGCATCCAAGACAAAGTGATTAATGAGATCCAGAAATGTATCCAGGTTTGTTTTTATGTAGATGCTATTGCTCTTTTGACAATGGGACCTTTTGTCTTCATTGTCTTATTTATTTTCTTGCAGGAGTTTTATACGAATGACCCCAAGAGCTTTGCAGACTATGGACGAATTATTAACCAGCGGCATTTTAAGAGGATAATGGCACTTACAGAGGGTAGCACAGTGGCTATTGGAGGAGACAGCGATGAATCAGAGTGTTATATTGGTATGCAGTCATTTAGCAAAAGTTATGGAAATATGTAATGCTGTCATGAGTTCATGAGTTTTCCTTTGTGCTTCAGCTCCTACTGTTTTGAGGGATGTTACACCAGGATCTAAAGTGATGCAGGAAGAGATCTTTGGGCCAATTCTACCCATCGTTATTGTTAACGGCTTAAAAGAAGCCATTCAGTTCATCAACGAACGAGAAAAGCCTTTGGCACTCTACATTTTCTCTTCCAGTAAAAAGGTAGAGTCATGCATTATTTCCACCAACAGTAAAACAGCAATTGAACATTTTGTATTTCTTCGCAGGTCATTAAACAGATGATATCAGAGACATCTAGTGGAGCTCTTGTAGCCAATGACTGTCTGGTGCATTTCACCATAAGTGATTTGCCTTTTGGTGGGGTTGGTGAGTATCTTTAGTCTTTAGTCTTCTAAATCGGCAGAAAAACATTTATTTATTATGTAATTGTAACAGGGAATAGTGGAACTGGTTGCTACCATGGCAAATACAGTTTCGATCAGCTGAGTCACCTTCGCAGCTGTCTTATTAAGAAGCTGAACATGGAGGGAGTGAATCAGATGCGCTACCCACCCCATACAACGGAGAAGTTACGCTGGGCCCGTGTTTTACTCTTGAAGCAAGTTAATCTGGCTCGCTGGCGTCAGGTGGCTCAGGTTGCTATGTTTGCTGCACTGGCAGCCTTTGTGGTGCAGGTGAGATGTTCCTCCAAATGGGTAAATTTAGTAAATAAGAGCTAAATATAATATTTCCTACAGAATATTTCATAGTAGGCTGTTTAAAAGTATAATATACTATATGCATATATAGTACATATACATTACCATTCAGAAGTTTGGGGTTGGTGAATTTTTTTGTTTGTTTGTTTTGTTTTTGGCTAAAAACAGTAACATTCTGGAATTTAATATGACCGTTTCTTTTTTTATTTAATTTATTTCTATGATTTCAACAACCATTATTCCAGTATTCAGTGTCACGTAATCCTTCAGAAATCATTGCATACTGATTATTTTTCTCAGGAAACAATTCTTATCATCAACATTGATAACCGTTGTGCTGCGTGATATTTTGTGGGAACTGTGATACATTTTTCAGGATCCTTTGATGAACAGAAAGTTTAAAAGGACAGCATTAATTTCAAATGTTTTAAAACAATGTTAAAGTCTTTACTGTCAGTTTTCATTTATTTAGTGCATCCTTGTTGAATAAAAGTATTAATTTTCCAGAAAAAAAGACCCATAACTTTAATATTGTAGTGTTTATAATCTTTTTATAATATTTGATGCTGTTTGAAGTAGTACAGAAAGCCTCTGTCCCTGTGAAAGAATCACTCAGCTGAAGATTTTGTTCCCCTTTTAATAAAAGTAAACTGAGCAGCATGAACATTGCAGCATATGGCCAAGATGTTTCCCCCAGCTGTTAGATGGGAAAATATGTTCCTGTTCATATGCCTTTAAATATCTGTTTTATTTTTCCTAGGTAAACTATAAAATAGAAGCCTTTGACCTTTATACTCCAGATTGTTGTAAAATAATTTTTGTCTTATTTAGTCTTAAATTACATGTACCTTGATGTGTCCTCCTGTTGTAAAGTATTTCTCATGAAATACCGTAGTTTAACTTGTGTTTTTGTGCTTTGCAGAGGTTTTTGCGGCAATGAGGACAACCTGAAGTTTGTCTCTTTGACCCATCATCTTAGAGGGCTGTTGATGTAATTTCTTACACATAGAAGATGTTAATATGTCCAGCACTCATGTCTATTGATTCGTGTCTTTATTGTTGCTCGGACTTCTGTTAACAAGTAATAATCATATGCTCTTATAGGGACCATAGAACTCTTGGAAATGTTTTATAATAGCTTTAATTAATTAGTCACTAGAAAGCATTATAAAATGAAGTAAAAACAAGTTTTATCGCCTGAATTCTATAAAATGTATAAAAGTTACAATAAATGAACCCATGTTTTACTATTAATAGTGTGATTTTTTTTTTTTTTTTGCATCATATTGAATAAATGTCATCGCCTATGGTAGGCTACACCCACTTCAGCAGCTCTACTTTATAAAGAGTAGATAATGTACTATCGTAGGTGGACCTGTGTCCTGTAGGGTTAACTGTACCGATGCGCCGCCCTCTGATGAACAGAATATAAACGCTGCTGGGACACGTTCTGATTTCCCGCGACGTCACCGCACTGGAACCGCCAGGCATTCCGCTAATCTGAACCTTTACAAACGAGTTGATGTAAGTATTGAGACAAAATAGGAAGTGAGTTTATATGTTTACAGAATGGTTGCATGACTCTTACAAACAGATTTCCTAATGTATACATTTTCTGTGTTCACGCGACCGACTGATTTTCTAAACACGAACAAACGGAGCTTTAGTCTCGTAAAATGTAAATAATGTAGTATCTCCATCAACGTGCAGCTTGTTTTGAACTCGCTTATCCCCAGCAGTAACATTTGTGACCAACGTTTGAGTTTTTAAAGAGTCCAAAAGCTTTCTTGGTGAATTTTAAACCGAAAAGTCAACTTAGAGTCACTTTGTTTTGATTTTTGTGTAACGTTACATATGTTCGTGATTTCTAAACGGTCACGTGACCAGAACTGTCTAACTACGGTGTTCACTATAATAAAGTCTGTGTAAACACTCAATAAAACAAGCCATAATACAGATACAACTACAATATTTGATGCATATCATATTTAAATGCTATTTAATTTAATTACACTAACTGTGTTTTATATAAATCATGAGCACGATGTAAACATGTCAGTTATCAAGTTCGTTGCCAAATAGATTTAACTAAGACTGGTCTTATTGAGTAGCTACATGAATAGACTTCATAGCTTTTCTATTAGTGCAAAGCTGAATAACCGATACATTGTTTTCTATTTCTCTGAAAGCTATAGAAAAGATGGTATTTTGTTCAAAACTTTACATTTGTGTATTTAAAATTTAATTAATATAATTATAAGATGACAATGCCTAATTTTTACCACAGATTAAAAAAATAAATAAATAATCATATCAAATCGGGGGGAATTTTGTTAACTGTAAGCCGTTTCCAAAGTTACACATGCTGAAAAAGGTGTGTAGTTCCATTTACAGAGAACTAAGTGCAGGTCAAATCCATGTCTATCTTAGTTATTATGTTAATGTTTAATAGGATTACATGTATGTACTGTATTGTCTTAAAATTATGCACATTTCTTTTAACTTTGTAACAAAAGTTTTATAATAACCAAACATTCTCCAAGTTGAGATGACCAACAAACTTGGTCCAGTAAACAATAGTATAAGATTTGGTGTCTGTCTTTTTTTTTTTTTTAAACCGAGAGCGAATAGCTTCGTTATTATTTCTAATTTTTGAAAAACTAATTTTATGCCAACAAAGCTTGATGGTGAAAGGCAGAGGTTTGCAGGTATTTTATCTATTAGTTACACATTAATCGGAAAGAAAAGCCACACCAAACTAGATAAAGGTCCAAAACGTTGGCTTTAACAAATATAAAAGGTATGACCTATGAATATATATACACATTTTCCATAACAAATTAAACAATAATTGGTCAAAGCCTGGCAATATACTGTATATACATATATCTATCTACAGATGATGTGTATTGGACACAACTAAAAAAAACTGAAATGGCCAATGTATTTCCCAGAACGCTGACATAATTTTGTTGACAAATTCCTGCTCAGGATCAGTCTAAAGATGATCAGAATTGGCTATCCTCTGAATTGTCCTACAGCATATTCTGTTTTCTCATTGGAATTTGTGTTGACTTTTAAGAAATGTAACTTTTTTTCTGCTCAAACCTGCAGAAAATATATAATTCAGACCTGTCCAATGGAGAAGCAGGTTGCGGATGGGTTGAGGGAAGTCTTCCAGTCAGGCAGGTCCAGACCCCTGCAGTACAGAAAACAGCAGCTCAGAGCCCTGCTCCGCCTCATCACTGAACGCCAAGAAGACATCGAGCAAGCTCTAAAACAAGACCTCAACAGGGTACAATGGTCATTTTGACCGTTTCCTTAAAAGCTGTAAAATATTAATTCAACAGCAACACTGAATCATTAAAGTGGAATTTCCATTAAAGTGTTACTGAATGTTAACTCTTTATTGACACTGTCATCAAACAGAATACATACAACACTTCACTCTTTGAGCTGATCAGCATCGAGAATGACATCAAGTTGGCGGAAAGCGACATGGGAGACTGGGCAGCTCCTCAGCCTGTGAAAAAGAATCTCAACAGCGCACTGGATGATGTTTACATAAAGCCTGAACCTTTGGGTGTTGTGCTGATAATTGGAACCTGGAACTACCCATGGGCCATGATCCTGCAGCCCATGGTTGGAGCTATTGCAGCTGGTAGTAGGATTTTTTTTACTAATTACAACTAACATGAAAATATGTGTTCAGCCATGCTACTTCCACAATATAAAGCATGTACAAACAGAAGAAAATGTTGGACAGGATTTGATTTTATCTATTGGAAATAAATTGGATTATAAAACAATGATACATACAGTAGGAGGTGATGAAAGTTGATAAAGTCAATACATTTTAGTGACAAGTGTAGGAAGGATTGATCTTGTTGGACAAGATCTGCTCAGCTTGCGCTGCTGGCATGAATGAAGCTTGCTCAGAATTACAGGAATTAGGATACAAGGTACAGTAAGGTCAGGAGAACCCTTGTAGCAGATCTAGACATGTGGGGCTTAAAAGCCTATAAAAATGATGAAAAAAAGGAATGAGAGATCAGTTGACTGCACTGCTGTCTTTGAACAACCAGTCAAGGTCATGTTTCATGACTAAATTATGCATTTTTTTTTAAAAAGGAGGAGCAAGTTGTCACATTTTGAAGAAAAATTAAAGAATAGGAATGTGGATTAAGAATTTATTTGTCAATTTTCATTTCATGTTATCTTTTAATCTCTTCTAGCTCATTAAGAACTTCTCCAACACCAAATGAGATTTTATTTTTACACTTTTTTTGTTTTCCACTTCTTTCTGTTGTTTAGGCAACGCAGCTGTGTTGAAACCATCGGAGCTGAGTGAGCACTCTGCTAGACTTATGAAAGAACTGCTTCCTCTTTATCTGGATAAGGTGCATAAACTCATTTTGTTTCTGTAATTCAGTCTCATGTTTGTTATTCAAGGTTTTTGAGAACAGCTTGAAAATTTAATTAAAAAAACTCATATTAGGAGATGTATCAAGTGGTGACAGGAGGGGTTGCAGAGACCCAGGAGCTGCTGAAGCAACGTTTCGACCACATCTTCTACACCGGGAGCAGATCGGTGGGGAAACTGGTGATGGAAGCTGCAGCTCATCATCTCACACCAGTGACTTTAGAACTGGGTGGAAAAAGCCCTTGTTATATTGACAAGAACTGTGACATTGCTGTGGCATGCCGGTAGTATACAGTTTTATGGGATAGTTTAGCCAAAAATGAAAATTCATCATTTACTCCACTCTAGGTTGTTTCAAACCTGTTTGATTTTCTTATTCTGTACAAAACAAACTGAAAAATGTTGATTTGTCTATGCAATGTAAATCGATGGGATCCAACATTATTTTGTACCCCATTGACTTTAATGGAAAGAAAAAAAAATCCACATAAATGTCTTTATGAGAGTGAGTAAATAATGACAGAATTTTCATTTTCAAGTCCTAAAATCTTAAGACTTTAGGACTTAAAACCTATAATTTAAAGATCTGGGAAACATTATCAGCTGAAATAACAGATTTCCAAATGTCTTTATATCAGGCGAATAACCTGGGGGAAGTTTGCAAATTGTGGCCAGACATGCATTGCTCCTGACTACATTCTGTGTGAGCCAAGCATCCAGGACAGAATAGTTGAAGAGATTAAAAAAACACTACTGGTGCATACTTCTTTAATATATATATATATATATATATATATATATATAATTTTATTTATTTTTTTAAATTGTAGCCCATGTGCATGTTGATAGTAAGACATGACCTGGAATCTTAACTCATTTCAGGAGTTCTACCAAAAGGACCCTAAAAGCTCTCCAGATTATTGCCGAATCATTAATACACGTCACTTTGACAGAGTATTGGCTCTAATGAATGAATGCACCATTGCTCTTGGAGGAGAGAGTGATCGCTCACAATGTTTCATAGGTAAGGACAATGTTTACTGCCAGTAATAAAGGCATGAGGTTTATCAATTCTGATTAGTAAATCAAAAACTTGTATATTTCTTCACCACCAGCTCCTACAGTTCTGAAGGATGTTTTACCCCATTTCAAAATCATGCAAGAAGAAATCTTTGGACCACTGCTGCCAATCGTCACTGTTAATGGCTTGAATGAGGCCATACATTTCATCAATGCAAGAGAAAAGCCATTGGCGCTCTATGTGTTTTCCTCTGATAAAACGGTATGTTTTTAGGAAGGCAGAATAAAATATAAATCTAAGTCCGTTTCAATATGTCCAAGTGTACTTTTGCTTTTATTTTTTCTCTAGGTGATTAAGCGAATGTTAACCGAAACCAGCAGTGGAGGAGTGACTGTTAATGATGTCTTGATGCATTACACTGTGTCTACCTTACCTTTTGGAGGTGTAGGTAAGCCAACCAAGAAGACGTAAAGACACTTAAGACAAATAATATTTAGGAGGAATTTGCAATATTTCAGCTATTCAATTAGACCATTCTATAAATAAGATTAGAAATCACTTAAATTAGGACATTGTATATAATGGTAATTACATACATATCAATATCTTACTAAAATTAACAAGCTGTTATATTAAATTACATTTAACTATTTATATATTAGAATAACCAGCTCTTAAATAAGTGTATTGAATTGTGCAGTATATTGATCTGTTTGTCTCAACCTATGAATTTTTTCACTCTCACTCTTTTTAAGGAAACAGTGGAATGGGCAGATATCATGGGAGACACACGTTTGACCAGCTGAGTCACCATCGTGCCTGTCTCATCAAGTCTTTTGCTATGGAGGGTTTGAATTACGCTCGTTACCCTCCGCTAACAGCAGCCCGACTGCGCAAGGCCAAGTTTTTCATGCAGCATCGCTTGTGCAGCTGTAGTGGGATATGTGTGTGGGCCATCATCGCAACCTTGTTAGCAATTGGTCTGCTTGTTGCCTTAATAGTTGTGCTCACTGTGCTGATATAAGTACAAAAAAACCTTTTACAGCTTATAACATGGCATTGCTGATTTCTTGATTCTGATATGTGAACCTGAAACACAAAACCAGTCTGAAGTAGCACGAGTGTATTTGTAGCAATAGCCAAAAATACACCATATGGGTCAAAATGATCGATTTATGGTTCATGCCAAAAGTAAAGATAATGATCCATGAAGATATTTTGTAAATGTCCTACTGTAAATATATTAAAACGTAATTTTTGATTAGTAATATGCATTGCTAAGGACAACTTTTTCTCAAAAGGGAGTTTTCTTGTCCTATCCTTACAGCAATGGAAAGCTTATTTATTCCACGTCCAAATTATGTATAAATATCAATTTTGAAAAATTGACCCTTTTTTGACTGGTTTTGTGGTCCAGGGTCACATATGTTCTTTCAATTGAAGTTGATTCATATTACATTGTATTTGCATTCCTAAGCAATAGATTTAATCAAGGGAGGTTATTACACCCAAGAGCATTTAAATGCTGCCATGATTCAAAACTGAAAATAAAGTTCTGAAAGGTTGATACTAAGTGTTCGAAAACTCAAAATCTTACAAAAAAAAGTTTTGCAAGATCGAAAAATAAGATTTGCAAGCTTGCAAAATGTAAAAAAATAAAAATATCTCTGCAAACATTGTTGTTTTTGAGATTTCCTTCTTCAGAACTGCAACATTTTTTTTTACAATGTTGCGCAAAGACTTGTTCTGGGTTTCAAATTTGTCACTGTTCTCCCACTGTATTAGATTGTTTTCCAGGTTTGAAACCTTGTAAATGGTGATCTGAAAACTGGTGTGCGAATGTGTGAAAAAGTTTTGAAACTCTGAAAACAGAGTTTTGCAGGCTTGCAAAGTGGTAAAAATATTTAATCTCTTCAAACATAATTTTGTTTTTGAGTTTTCCTTCTTCAGAAGTGCAACACTCTTTTTAATGGTGTTGTGCAATCATTTTTTCAGAGTTTCGAATTTGTCACTGTTCTCCCAGTGTATAGTTTGTTTTCAAGATTTGAAACCTTGTAAATAGTGATCTGAAAACTGGTGTGCGAATAGGTGAAAAAAGTTTTGAAACTCTGAAAACTGAGGTTCGAAAGGGCGAAACTTATTACGTTACATTACATTTGCACTCCTATTGCAGACAATTTTTTCAGAGCCGAGTTTACAACACCCACTTTGTGGAGATACGCCCACTCAGTTGCGAGCTTGCGACTCGCGTGATTTGTGGCAGCGTTGTCACGCAGCTCTGCTCTGAAACTTTGAAACTCAGACTGAGCGAAAATGAAGCTTCGCAACCTCGCAACTAAAAAAAAGCCTGCAGGGAGGGCCTTCTGCTCTTGGCCAATGCTTTGCTGTCTGCTGACGTACAGTCCAATCACAAGTCGTATTTACTGGAAAGGTGGGATTGACCGACTGCTCCGCCAATGACAAAAGCGCACAGGATACGCAAACAGAAGATGCACAGATTTCTGGCCACAAGGCGGTCCCGTCTAGGATGGCGTGCGGTCCGGTTCTAAAATAAGGTTACCGACTTGTCGCTGGAATTCACCATACAATTGCCAGTAGCCACTGAGTTTACCACTGAAAGGCCGGCGGTGCATCAGTATACGCACTCACCTCACGCAGCGAACGACTCACTTTCCTCGGCGAACGAATCACTTTCCTCAGCGAACGAATCACTTTCATCAGCGAATGACTCACTTTCCTCAGCGAACGAATCACTTTCCTCAGCGAACTGCCCTAGTGCTTTGGAAAGAAGGAGAAAGCGACGCGTTTTTAGGCGCGACTTGTGAACGGCCCTTAACACGGTGTTTTGTTCCTTGAATTCATCAGATTTTCAACGAATCAAGTGAGCCAGTGATTCAACAGTCCATTCAAATGGACTCTCTTGTTTGCTTTCTAATATAATCAGCCGTTTTGAACGAAAGGTTTGATTTGAACGATTCAATAAATACTTAAACCATGGTTTTGCTGTCACCTACTGGCGGTTTTATTGTCATCATTATTTATCCATGACAGGCTTAAACCAGACAAGGTGCCAGCACTAGCCTACTACCAGCACAATAAAAAAAAACACATGTAACTAAATATTTACCAAAATTCATCAATTTCAGGCCCCAGAAGGGAAAAAAGCTTATAAATAACAGTTCATTTAATAAGGCAAATTTTTAAATAAAACCTTTTTAAAAATAATGATTTTGTAATTTGTAATCATTATGTGAAATTAGCTACAGGACTGAGTTGAGGAAAGTGAGTCGTTCGCTGATGAAAGTGATTCATTCGCTAAGGAAAGTGATTCGTTCGCTGATGAAAGTTTTTCGTTCGCTGAGGAAAGTGATTCGTTCGCTGAAGAAAGTGAGTCGTTCGCTGATGAAAGTGATTCATTCGCTGATGAAAGTGATTCATTCGCTGAGGAAAGTGATTCGTTCGCTGAGGAAAGTGATTCGTTCGCTGATCAAAGTGATTCGTTCGCTGAGGAAAGTGAGTCGTTCGCTGAGTAAAATGAGTCGTTCGCTGAGAAAAGTGAGTCGTTCGCTGCGTGAGGTGTGTATTTCAGAGTTTCAGAGCAGAGCTGCGTGACAACGCTGCCACAAATCACGTGAGTCACAAGCTCGCAACTGAGTGGGCGTATCTCCACAAAGTGGGTGTTTTAAACTCGGCTCTGAAAAAATTGTCTGCAATAGGAGTCCAAATGTAATGTAACGTAATAAGTTTCGCCCTTTCGAACCTCAGTTTTCAGAGTTTCAAAACTTTTTTTTCACACATTCGCACACCAGTTTTCAGATCACTATTTACAAGGTTTCAAACCTGGAAAACAATCTAATACAGTGGGAGAACAGTGACAAATTTGAAACCCAGAACAATTCTTGCGCAACATTGTAAAAAAAATGTTGCAGTTCTGAAGAAGGAAATCTCAAAAACAACATGTTTGCAGAGATATTTTTATTTTTTTACATTTTGCAAGCTTGCAAATCTTATTTTTCGATCTTGCAAAACTTTTTTTTGTAAGATTTTGAGTTTTCGAACACTTAGTTTCAACCTTTCAGAACTTTATTTTCAGTTTTGAATCATGGCAGCATTTAAATCCCATACATTTTAGGAACGAAAACCTTAAAAGTGCTTTTTAGGAATAACACGTTTATATGGAAACAGACCATATCACTGACCATATTACATTATGGAAATTTTAATTGACACCCAAGGTAAAATTCAGTTTGTTACCACTTTGGGTGTGCATTTGATTCTAAGTAATGTTCTATTGTCATTTGTATCATATTAATTAATTTTATACAGTTTGTTCAGAAATATCATGCGATTGTACTTCCTGTCACGGTTTGTCTGTTTGGTTAATGAGTATTTCCCAACAGACTGCCTTTTGGATCAAGCTTTGTTTAATTACTGAAGACTTTCCATTCCTCTAACAATGCATGATTGTTCATAATCAGTGTTCCTTCCCACTTGCACAGGGGACTTCAGTTTGAAGCAACATTCTCCTCAGTATAATCTTAATCCTGTATAGCATACCTTAATCATATATTTACATACTTAAATTTTTATCACTTTGATATAAAACAGTGTTTATAACGTACATTATCTTTTCAAATTTAGACACTTTTTCAGTATACGTTCATCTTATAAAAATAAAATTAATAAGACATTTACAACCCGAATTCCGGAAAAGTTGGGACGTTTTTTAAATTTGAATAAAATGAAAACTAAAAGACTTTCAAATCACATGAGCCAATATTTTATTCACAATAGAACATAGATAACATAGCAAATGTTTAAACTGAGAAAGTTTACAATTTTATGCACAAAATGAGCTCATTTCAATTTTGATTTCTGCTACAGGTCTCAAAATAGTTGGGATGGGGCATGTTTACCATGGTGTAGCATCTCCTTTTCTTTTCAAAACAGTTTGAAGACGTCTGGGCATTGAGGCTATGAGTTGCTGGAGTTTTGCTGTTGGAATTTGGTCCCATTCTTGCCTTATATAGATTTCCAGCTGCTGAAGAGTTCGTGGTCGTCTTTGACGTATTTTTCGTTTAATGATGCGCCAAATGTTCTCTATAGTTGAGAGATCTGGACTGCAGGCAGGCCAGGTTAGCACCCGGACTCTTCTACGACGAAGCCATGCTGTTGTTATAGCTGCAGTATGTGGTTTTGCATTGTACTGCTGAAATAAACAAGGCCTTCCCTGAAATAGACGTTGTTTGGAGGGAAGCATATGTTGCTCTAAAACCTTTATATACCTTTCAGCATTCACAGAGCCTTCCAAAACATGCAAGCTGCCCATACCGTATGCACTTATGCACCCCCATACCATCAGAGATGCTGGCTTTTGAACTAAACGCTGATAACATGCTGGAAGGTCTCCCTCCTCTTTAGCCCGGAGGACACGGCGTCCGTGATTTCCAACAAGAATGTCAAATTTGGACTCGTCTGACCATAAAACACTATTCCACTTTGAAATAGTCCATTTTAAATGAGCCTTGGCCCACAGGACACGACGGCGCTTCTGGACCATGTTCACATATGGCTTCCTTTTTGCATGATAGAGCTTTAGTTGGCATCTGCTGATGGCACGGCGGATTGTGTTTACCGACAGTGGTTTCTGAAAGTATTCCTGGGCCCATTTAGTAATGTCATTGACACAATCATGCCGATGAGTGATGCAGTGTCGTCTGAGAGCCCGAAGACCACGGGCATCCAATAAAGGTCTCCGGCCTTGTCCCTTACGCACAGAGATTTCTCCAGTTTCTCTGAATCTTTTGATGATGTTATGCACTGTAGATGATGAGATTTGCAAAGCCTTTGCAATTTGACGTTGAGGAACATTGTTTTTAAAGTTTTCCACAATTTTTTTACGCAGTCTTTCACAGATTGGAGAGCCTCTGCCCATCTTTACTTCTGAGAGACTCTGATTCTCTAAGACAAAGCTTTTATAGCTAATCATGTTACAGACCTGATATCAATTAACTTAATTAATCACTAGATGTTCTCCCAGCTGAATCTTTTTAAAACGGCTTGCTTTTTTAGCCATTTGTTGCCCCCGTGCCAACTTTTTTGAGACCTGTAGCAGGCATTAAATTTTAAATGAGCTAATTAAGTGGATAAAAGTGTAAAATTTCTCAGTTTAAACATTTGCTACGTTATCTATGTTCTATTGTGAATAAAATATTGGCTCATGTGATTTGAAATTCCTTTAGTTTTCATTTTGCTGTGGGAAGTCGTGGCCTAATGGTTAGAGAGTCTGACTCCCAATCGAAAGGTTGTGAGTTCGAGTCCCGGGCCGGCAGGAATTGTGGGTGGGGGGAGTGCATGTACAGTTCTCTCTCCACCTTCAATACCACGACTTAGGTGCCCTTGAGCAAGGCATCGAACCCCCAACTGCTCCCCGGGCGCTGCAGCATAAATGGCTGCCCACTGCTCCGGGTGTGTGCTCACAGTGTGTGTGTTCACTGCTCTGTGTGTGTGCATTTCGGATGGGTTAAATGCAGAGCACAAATTCTGAGTATGGGTCACCACACTTGGCTGAATGTCACTTCACTTTCACTTTCATTTTATTAAAATTTTAAAAACGTCCCAACTTTTCCGGAATTCGGGTTGTATATGGATTTCTTCTACTCGTGAAGAGAATTTGACCTGCTGAATTGGGCAAAAACTGCACATTTGGATCTTCTAAGTTAGCATTATTCCTGTGATGCAGCAGTACAGTGCAAGCATTGTTCTCCATTGTTCCTGCTGTTATCCAGCTTATCTTCTTTATGAGGTGGAGAGCTTTAGCACAAGCTTTCATCTATATTTATATTAACAAATGTTTACTTATTATTTCTTGTTTTTGTTATCCAACATTTTGTTATAATATTAGTATTGTCTAGTCTAAAACAGTTATCATTAAATCATCTATAATGTTAGACAACATAAATCTGTAATAATATTGACTTTCCAGTCATTTAAAAAGTATATTATATTATAGCATTTAATGTTATAATATCATGTGGATTTGTTATCTATTTTTGTATTTGATGTTGATTTAATTTTTTAGGGAACGGTTTCAGTATTGTTTAGATTAAAACAGTTGGACACATTTTGACACATCTACAACTGCCCTCAATATCCAGCAGATGGCGCGCTCTCATAATTTAACATAAAAAAAAACCTGGATGTCTGCACCTTCATCAGCAAGATGTTGCCTTAATTATATCAATAAACTCTTGTTACCAGTGATTATTAATTCTGCTGCTGCTCCATGCACTTTCTCCTCAATATATAGTCGTTGTGAACTCGCGATGGCAGAGTGTCAAACACCTCTTCAACCAATAAAGTGAATTATGAAATTCGTTTTTCTCTTTGAATAAATGAGCTAAATCTAGGTTAATTTAATTCTGACATTTTTGTCAAAATGTGATAGATTTTTTTTTTTATGTTGTGTACATTTTGGGACTTTTTATTTAAAAAGCAAAAAGGTTCTGTCTGCGCAGTCGAATGGAATTCAAAAACTTTAAGCCTTATATCACAAAATTAAAAAAGAACCTTATTATTCCAAGTGGACGAAATTGCAAACTCAAGTCTGTCCTGTCCTTTCCTTCGCGTTTGGTGTAACATTATTCCTCAGGCGTCTTGTCTGTCAAAAAGCCAAAACATCTGTCCATGTGTCCATTTTCTTTTCTTTTTTTGCTTTCAGCTTTACATTGGCTGTACAATATCTGACTTAAAGCTAGTACATATTTTATTCGCATAGCTGACGGCAAAAATACACTTCTGCTGCAGTTTGTCAAAGATCAATACATTAGTCAGACAGGCTAATGCTGATATATGATGAATAACTACTTAGGAATGACAAGTATTTCTCAGTAAATAAAACTGTTATTGCTCCTTAGGAATGTAAAGATGAACAAAATGCCACTGAAATGAAAATAGCATGATAGTAGGATTTACAGTATTTAGCAGGGTTCACCACGTTCCGTGTTAGAGTCCATACATTAGCCTACTGCCTAAAGGGGCGTTCACACAGACAGCCGTTTAATCGTTCGAGGTCATCAACTCGCTGTACTGCTGCTAGTATGCATTCCTGCCTGAACTGCATCCAGCAGCGATGTGTGTGCACTCCCATCGGGGTTACAGAATCTCATTACCGCACACATAAACACATAAACTTCAACTATGTTCAGCTTGAATTACTGTATGAAGGCCTTGTTTTTTGAACTTTCTATTTATCAAAAAATCCCGGAAAATAATGTACTGTTCCCACTGTTTTCAACATGAATAATGTTTCAAATCAGCTTATTAGAATGATATCTGAAGGATCATGTTACACTGTAGACTGGACTAATGGTGTTGAACATTTAGCTTTCCATCACAGGAATAAATTATATTTTCAAATTGAAAACAGCTATTTTAAATAGTAGCATATTATTTTACAAGATTGCTGTTTTTACTGCGTTTTGATCAGATAAATGCTTCCTTGATGAGTATAAGAATCTAATTTTTATAGAAGCAAAATCTTCACCTTTCAGTGCCAACTCAACTTTTTGAGATCAAAATTGGTCACCCATGAGATTTGCTTGGGTCTAATAAAAAAAAAAGTGTTTTTATTGGGGGGTCTTACAAGGGTAAGTGAAGAACTGGTTGTTTCAATAAGTTTTGTTTAGTGTGTGTGGGTGTGTGCGCGTGTGAAAAATGACAGTTTTGGACATGTAAGATAAAAAAAAAAAAAACCTTAAAGTAACTGCAAATGAGAATGTAAATCAAATATCTTTAATAAAAATTCCGTGTGGAGCATGCCCTCGATCTGTTCTCACCTTTTTTCCCCACTTTGCACCTGTTTGCATCTCTGTAATTTAAAAACATAAAAAAATCTTACCAATAGTGTATATATTTGAGTGGGGCAAGATAAACAAATTAACTATACCAGCATGAATAAATACATATAATCATTTTATTGCGATTATGACCCTGGTGTTCAAGCTTTGTGATGCAAAATCCTCAACTAGTCACTATCTTTTAGCAATAATGTGTCCCTCTGGATCTGCGTCACTTTCTGTCATCTGTCCTCTCATCTAGTATTGTACAAAGAAAGAAAGAAAGAAAGAAATTGAAGGCAAATCTCTCCTCAGTCTCACGGCTCCAGTGTTTCAGTTTCCATGGAAACACATTAACCTCTAACCTTAGCATGTTAGGTGGCTATGAATGTGAGCGCTAAGTGACTGCTCCTCCCACACAATGCCCGCTTTTTTCCATTCACGACGCCGTTCAAACACTTTTACCCTCTGTGTTTGCTTTCTTGTCTCTGCCAACAGATTGTCAGGGAGCGATATGACTAATCGACTGGACCTAAATGTAAAATCTTCTATATTATCACACAAGTTCACACCTTTGACATCCCAGATATTGCAGTTGCTTCTCAACAGGCTGAACATCCTAGGGATACATGGATGGACATACTGTACATCTAATCTGAACATGAAAACAAAATAAACAAACAACAACAACAAAAAGCACTGAAAAAAAGTATATTCTAACTGCAATGTTGTTCACCCAAAATTTAAACTTTGCTGAAAATGTACTTACCCTCAGGCCATCCAAGATTTTTTTAAAGATTAAAAAAATTATAAAAATGTAGCGATGTAGCATCACAAACAGCTGATAAAAACATCACTATTTCTTTAACAGTCAGAACAGACCTGCAACCCACCAATTGGAAACCAATGCTCTACTTTGTGTGTATAAATACGGTTTCCCTCAATTAAAACACCTTTGCTCACAGACTGAAGAATTTCTTAACCTTTATTTTACTTTGACCATTATTGTGAGGAATCACATGCTGTTTAGACTGCTGTGAAGGCCCAGCTGGTCCAGGTTACTTCCGCTTCACGTCCTCTTCCTGCTGTGAGCTGCTTTCTCATACTGTCCTGATATAATATGTAAGCAGAGCTTTATTCAGAAGAATCAAGGATTGCGTTTTACTGTAAACAAGCAGCAAATTAAATGAAGTTCCAAACGTAGGTTCAGGAGGAGCCTTATCATTCATTCCTGTCAATCATCATAACAAGCCTATATACTGTAAGCAGCTCTCATTGCACCGTCCCAACGTCAATTCTTCCGGCATCCCTCCACCTCCCCATCTCCTCCTCTATTTCAGTTTTTTTTTCTAGGTAGTTCCGCAATGGGAGGTTGAACTCGGCGCTCAAGCTGAGCCTCGGGTTTGAGACTTCATTAAGTAAACCAAGTTTGTTTACCATTAACCATCAGGACCATACTTTAATGTATTTGAGGAGTTGTATCCATAGGCATTCCCTCCCCATCCCACTTTAAACCACTTTCATGAATGAATTACTGGAAAATCCAGTGTTTTTCTTCTCTCTTTCTCTCTCTGTCTTCCACCTTCTGCCTTGTTCTTCTGATAACCTTGCTCTGCTCTGAGGAGGCTTTAAGTACAAGATAGATGTTCCTTGTCAAGGTCCTGATGACCTTGTCAGGGTTAGTTTTTACCGTAATATCCGACCTGGCCCATTTACATTGAAAACGAACACTACACCAACAACAACCACACCAACGCAGACTGATGTGTAGTGTGAAATGAACAGTAATCCGATACATTTGAAAGCAGTATAGACTAGAGTATGGACATTATGGCTTTACTGTAGGCTACTTTATCACATTTAATAGGCTACACAGTTAAACACACCAACTTAAAGTAGTAATGTGTTGATATAGTGCATTACAACATCGAAAATCTGCCTAGCAGCATAGCAGAGTAATCTGCAATCAGAGTGGCTTTAATATGCACAAGTAAGTGAACATTTTTACTATTGTAATAATAACTGTTTTGAAGGTGCCACAGTTGTGTATGAAAAGAGAATGATAGAAGTTACCCTGGAATGAATGATAAAATAAACATATCATCACACACTGCTGCAACTGTCCAATCAGAATCAAGTATTCGAAAGAGCCATGTAAAATAAGTTCACTAAACCTTCTCTCCATGTTGCTGTCAGCTGCAGTCCTTGTTCCAAGGTCAAAAAGTTAGAAAGTCTCTCTCATGCATGTCTGTCTTTCACCCCTCGCTCTACAACAGGCCCTCAGCATCATGATGCAGCGACTGAAGGATCCTAAGCCAAGAGCTCTCAGGGCAGCTAACAAAGGCTTGTGAAGCATATGAGAGAGCCCCTTGTCCTTTACCATGGTTTACAAGGATTTCTGCCCACTTTTCTGTGTTTTGAGCCTTCAACACATTGTTGAGGGCTTTGTTTGGAAGAGTGAGGGCACAGCAGTTTTTCACAATGTCCCAGGGATAGAGGGGGGCTAAATCTAAAGATTGCCTGAGCAGCTTTCTTTGGGAGGACAGTGTTTTTTTTTTGTTTTAGTTTTTTTTCAGGTTGAAAATAAAGATGTAGCTGAGTGGATGCTCAGCAGGAGGCCTCTGCCAGGCCGATTCATGTGCAGCTCAGATGGCCTTTGATACTAAGGCTTCAGACAATGAACGGTGCTTGAATATAAGATATCAGGCAAATAATTTGCATTTAGTACAGTCATAATTTCACTGAAAGCCAAACTATAAGCAAACTAAGCCTCTATTTATAGGCTCAAGAATTACTGTTTTTCTTCAGATATTTGTCAAATATTTATATCAGATATATATAAGAAATGTGATATTGCACAACATTTTATCAGCTGCTTTTCATTCAAAAAGTAGCATGTTTAAAAACTAGGGAGACTCTGAATTAAAAGAGCAAATGCTATTGCTAAAGTTTCTGTGATACTAACCCTGTGTTCCAGTTAGCAGACTTTCAAACCCAAATAGTATTTAAGATTTCTAATCTCAAATGACTAATTAGGGTGTATATGCAAACAGGGTATTTTGAGTGGAGTTGGATATTGCATATTTACAAGGTGAAGACACATGGATCCCACCACAAAGTTGTAATTATGAGTGGGAAACTCAGGATTTGCTTTGAGCAATGAGTTTCTGAATTTGGGAGCATATCAGAGAGAAAACATGGTGAATGCAATGAATGCAGTGTTTGTAACTGACATCAGACTCTCAGTTCATTCTTTATATATCTGAGTATTTTTTGCAGAAAAGGTACATTGCCACCGACGGTCAGTTACCATTAAGTCAGACTCGACACCCTCAATAGAATGTTATATTTTAATCATTTGTAAATCTTTAATAACTCCCAAGCTGCTTCTAAAATGTTGTTGATTAAATGTACTGCTTTTACAACTTTCTCCCTAGTTTATGACATCACCACTCAGAGAGCTTTCAATTAAATTGCTGTGCTTTGGGGCTCAAGTGTTTTCAGATGTGTCCTTAGAAAGGTTGGTGAAGCCAGCACAGTGTGTACATGCTACTGTATCTTCTTCTTCCCACTGGGTATGTTGCTTTCCCCCATTCTGAAGCTCTCAGAAAGCAGTGGTGTTCTGCCACTGGAACAGTGATGTTTTATAGTCTCACTGCTGTGTTCTCCTTCTCAAAGCAATATGAATAGAAACTGCTCACAGGCCACCAAAGAAAAAACACAGTTACCATTTTGCTGAGTCAAAAACTGAACACAGATGCTCATACACACGTGCAGGGTCAAATGTATGTGTTTTCCTGTTTAAATGTTCACAAATAGTGTCTACATATTTTACTGCCACCAGTACTTAACACTGACAGGGACAGTTCACCCCCAAAAAAAGTAAAATTCTGTCATTATTCATTCATGTCATTCTAAATCTGTATGACTCTCTTTTTTCTGTCAAACATAAAAGAAGATATTTTGAGAAATGGTTACCAAAATGGTTCGGTTACCAACATTCTTTAAAATTTCTAAATATATTTCTATCATGATAACTCTCTGAAGAATTTAGCATAGTAATTGTTATGACAATGTTAATGAATTTGGTCTTGGTGGAATAGATATGCTACGCTTCTGAATTGCTGCTGCTGTTGGTTATTGCTGTTGTTGTAGATTATTGCTACTGCTGCAAAGCAAGTATAAGAACATGCTACTGCCAATACATATGCCAATACAGTGCTGCGAGTATTTAAGACATACTGCTGCTTCACAAATAGCATACAAAATAACCCATAGCAGATCTAGCAGATACAGGTGGAGCTGGGGATGGAGGAGTGTTTCAGAGGAACTCTGAAAGCACAATGTAAACTGTTATAGTGAATGCTAACCAGCCATTTAAATGTAAAGCAGCAAGTTAATCGGCTGCATATGCAGAAACATTAACCAATCAGCTTGTGCCAAGAAGTTTAAAGGGATAGTTCACACAAAAATGAAAATTGTTTCATTAATGACTCACCCTCATTTCGTTTCAAACCTGTAAGACCTTCGTTCATCTTCAGAACACAAATTATGATATTCCTGATGAAATCTGAGAGCTCTCGGACCCTCCATAGATAGGAACACAACTAAAATGTTACCAGGACCAAAAATGTAGCAAGGACAGTCAGTATAATAGTTCGTGTTACATCAGTGGTTCAAACGTAATAATGTGAAGCTACGAGAATACTTTTTTGTGCACAAAGAAAACAAAAATAATGACTTTATTCAACACTTCTTCTCCTGTCTGCTGCAGTGGTGGCATGCCACAGCAGACGGGATGAGGGGAAGAAGAAATTCTAGACCTGGGACCAGTTCAGTAGTTTTGTTGTCTATGGAGGGTCAGAGAGTTCTCGGATTTCATAAATATATATCTTAATTTGTGTTCCAAAGATGAACGAAGGTCTTACAGGTTTCGGAGTGACATGAGGGTTCAGTAATTAATGACAGAATTAAAAAATTTTTGGTGAACTATCCCTTTAATACTGTGGAAAGAATCGGTTTGTGGTAAGGACCCATCAGCCTGCGTCATCTAGAGTTTCAAGACAGAACGTTGCATTTTCTGTTCTGTAGATAATAGAAAGTCATACAAGTTTTACATACCCTTTAACCTCCCTTTTTAAAAATCCTGCTTAATTAGGTGTTTCACTAGTTGTCATGATTTTGATTGGTAGGTCAAACATGCAGATTGAATGAGAAAATGTATTCAATACACATTCTGTTCTGCCTCTCTTTTCTTGCTTTAGTAAATTAAGTTTAATTTTGTTCTCTAGCAAATAAAATAATACTAAAATGAACTCTAATGAGGCTTGTGAGTGGAAATCAGCTAGTAAATGGACTAAATCATCCGAACCAGGCTGGTCTAACCAGCTACTTAGCTAAGCTTAATATGGAAACTCACTTGTACTTGAAATATTGTCTACTTTGGTTGAATGTAATGAATAAATTCTTTCAAAATCCCAAAATGGTCGCACAAAATTAGAAACAGATTAAATCATCTTGGGGAATAACCTTGAACATTTGGTCATTTCCAGTTGGCATCTGGCTTCAGTTTGATCTGGCACAGAAGTTCAAATATTTGGATAAGTGGCTGCATCCCTGCTTTCCACATTTGCTTTGTCATTTGTTTTCAATGGGCATTTCCCTTTTCTGGTGCCATCTCAGGCTTAATGTCAATGTTGAGATGGAAATATGGATTTCAGATAAGTAAGCACCTTTCACCACTGCAATTATGCCCAGACTCACATGTTGATATTTCCAGACAGTATTGATCTCTGGCCTCAAACTGAGGGTGTCCATTTACGTAATAATATCAATGTGAGAAGGTGCCATTTGTTCTTTCTGTTTATCTAAGTGCTTAATTACCTTTCCTATAGGCTGTAAACAATGCCGTTTCCATTACGTCAAAGCAATTTCTAGCATTGTTTAAACAGAAAGGTGCCTTGAGGGATGATATTGATGGCAAACTTTGAGATTCTCAGAATGAAAGAAAAGCATTCAAACAGAGCAGCTGTCCAAATACTTTGTAGTTTCCCTGATCTTACATTCCGAAAATTAATATGTCATTACCTTCCATAGCTTTTTATTATCACCAAAAGCCAAAATGGGGTACAAAGTGCAATAAAACTGTAGCGACGCCTGGAATTTTCCAAGTGTCAAAGTGTTAATTGTGTGCTGCTGTGGAAGATTTCAACCTGTGAATCTCAGTCACAGGTGCTGCTGCAGTAAAAAATAATGAGGTGCGTTCATCCTTTATTGTCAACCTTGTGAGGTCAACCTGTCATCATAAATGACTGCTGTAAGCCTCTCAATCCCCAGACATCCTCCTTTGGGCCTCTTTTTATCTCTGTATGTCTGTTTGGCCCTTTCGTGTATTTTTTAATGCAGAAGTTGATTAAAATAAGCAGTTTGTTTAGCAATTATAGGCTATTATTAGCCGCAAGAGTTTCTACTGCCTCAAAACATTTTTTATATTATGATTTGTTTATACATTTTTAATAATTTTTAATTTTTACATTTTAAATAAAACTGCCATATAGGACAGCGCATCAAAATACAAACAAGCACACTTGTTATTTATTTATTTGTTTGTTTGTTTAAAGGGATAGTTTGAAAAAATAGGATAGTTAAAAAAAATAAAATAAAATTTGGATAGTTTTAGAAAAATGTAGAAAATTAAGATGTTTTTGATGAAATACGAGAGAATTCTGGCCCGGCATAGACAGCAACGCAACTGACATGATCAAGGTCCAAAAAGGTAGTAAGGACATTGTTAGTGTATTCTCATAGCTTCATAAAATTAAGGTTGAACCACTGATATCACTTGAACTATTTGAACAATATCCTTACTTTTCAGGGCCTTGAACATGGTAGTTCTTTTGCAGGATCAGAAAGCTCTCGGAAATCTATTTTGTCTTTATTTAATTTATACTGAAATTAATTTCAAATGTATCATTTTATTAATGATTTGTGTTAAAAAATGCAGACTCTGACAAACACGGGAGAGTGTTCATGCATCACTGAGATGTGTATGGACAGAAGCGGTGCAGGTTGCCAGTCATACTCATTAAAACCATGCCAACTTTCAACAAAGACCCTTACGCGGCAGAAAGCAGAAAGAAGGAAAACATTTCTGTCATTGAGGTCAGATTCCAGGCCTGTAGTTATTTTCTCTTGAGAATCCTGTGGATGGCAGATCCCCTGTGGTTAACAGGTTTTGGGCTAGTTCCATTTCAAAGCAGTTCAGCTGCGGCACTGAAGAAACGCAGCCCTAGATCTATATTGAGAATTTTCAAGCAATCAACAGAAGTGGTTGTTGTAAATTTGAATAAGCTGAAACTCAAAAGGGCTTTATTTCCTATCTAGAAACTCACAAATTGACTACAGTACAGAACTTAAAACCAACTCAAATATCATTATTGGTCTAGACTGCAGTGGTTCCCAAACTGGGGTGCGCGCACCCAGACTGACCACTGGGGGTGCGAGAAAGAATGTTTGTAATGGCGGGGAAAATTATTGTCTCTTTATTATTTTTACGTATTTAACTGAGGTAAATTTCACATGCCAAAGTTTTAAATAAAATAAAATTTCACATTACAAGCTATAAATTGCTCATGATTTAATTTCATTTTACAAACACATCTGTGTCACAATAGCCCCGCCCTGGGCTAGGCACTTAAAATAAATCAATGGAGTAACCTTTTGTATTTATAACAGATTTTTTTTTTATGTTTTGTAATTTACAGTGAATATTCGTTTTTAGTTATTGCAAATAAAAATGTGAAGTTTAACAAAACTGTCATCCATTACCCTGATTTTTGATGATCTGTGTGCAAACATGCAGGCCCAACCATCTCACTAAAAAAAGGAAGTAATATTTTGTATTTATAACAGATTTTTTTATGTTTTCTAATCTACAGTGAATATTTGTATTTAGTTATTGCAATTAAAAATGTGAAGTTTAACCAGAGTAAGGTGTTGGTGGGGTGCTTGACAGCTGTCAAACACTAGAAAGGGGTGCATGCTGCAAAAAGTTTGGGAACCACTGGTCTAGAGGAAATAATTATAATAAAATAATAATACTCAGGTGTCTGCTTAGAAAGTCTTAGGTCTCAGTTACATTCAAGTGTCAATTCTATCTCAGCTGTTTCACCTAAACTAGCATAAAATAAATAAAAATAGAAACAAATTAGTAAAACAGGGAATACAGAAAATAAAAAAAATATTTCAAACTCGACATTTGAATCATCAGTGGCAAATCCTTTAAATATGTAAACGTACTTACAGACTGTGAGTCAGAACAGAATTGTAGTCTTCTCTCCCAGGATCAGGAAACAGTCCTCCATAAAATGTGCTGCACACATCTGAATATTTGGGTTGAACTGTTCTGGAACAGTGTTGTAAATACAACTTAACCACTGAATTCCAGTTTTGTCTTCTTTTGAAAGACCAAACAAAGTATTTTCGCTTTCACACCGAAACACACAGTGTCTCCGCAACATGGTGGCATGGTGGTGTTTTAGGAGGGCGTGGACAAGTCTTAACTTTTATAAAGAATATCTCTTTGGGTTTGAGGCTTTTTTTTTAGTCTTTGCAACTTTAGGGATCTTATCTATTCATGAACAGCTTGTAACACTCCAAAGAGAAAGGAAAACGTGAAATCGCATCATATGACCCCTTTAAGGTTTTGAGGAAAACATTACAGGATTTTTCTCCATATAGTGGACTTCAGTGTGGTTGAAGGTCCAAATATCAGTTTCAATGCAGCTTCTAAGGGCACTACACAATCTATAAATCGAAATGTATTGTTTATCTAGCGAAACGATTGGTCATTTTTAGCCACAAATACTTGATGCACATGCTTTCATGCATTGATCACATTGGAAAGGTTACGCAAAGGTTCTTCGTCTGTTAATTTCAGTTTAAAAAAAAGGCCAAAAAACTCATTTTCTCCTTCAACTTCAAAATCATCCAACATTGTTGTTTTAGCTGTTTTTGTAAAGTGCATTTGACTTTCTTTGCAGGTTCACTTTGTAAACACTGGGTGATGATACCTAATGAATTAAGCAATGGTAAGTCCATTCATACATGTGTCATCTAAGCAGCCGGAGGACCCCACTGGCTTTGTGCCCCTGAGGGCAGATGTTGTTGAGACAGTGTAACCAGAGCCCACTGGAGACGATGGGCTTCCACACAAAGTGACAAATCCCCTTTCCCTGGGAGGCAGAGCCTGGGACTGCAGCCCCACAGCAGGGGATTGTGGGTTGTGGACACAGCAGACACTGAGCCTGCAGATATATAGCACATACCAGACAAGAGAGTGCTATTGTCCCCGATACTGACTGGCAGAATGTCTGACCTTGCACATTTATGAAGTCTCAAGAACCGCCTCAGTCCTTGATTGGTCTCATATTTCGCTGCACAGGCATCGGCCATAGCCATAATCCTTTGATCTTTGGAAAATTGCGGAAGAAAGACAATTAAGTGTCAAATCTTATTAGAGAACAAATCTGTTTTGTTTCATTAGCTAAATGCATAATGAGTTTGCAGCATGCGATTTCAGAAAAGAAAATCCCATTTGCACTCCATTTTATTTGCTTAGGCAAGGAGTGGTGGGAGTACAAATCTTGAGTGTGTACGTGCTGTATGTTGCTTCGCACTATTCATCTGTGTCAGTGTCTATATTCATATGAATGGGAATAGAAACCATAACCATGTCTGATAACAGTAGGAGTGTTTGGGGAATAATCCAGCTGCATAATGCTCATAAAAAGCTATGTTATGTTCTACAAAAAAACACTGACTGTTTAATTTAAAGTATATGCAAATATTTAGTTGGGATCTTAATTAAAAGAATATTCCAGTTTCCATGCAAGTTCAGATCATTTGACAGCATTTAGCATAAATAAATAAATAGACAAATTATTACATATATAAAAATATAAATAAAATAATACAAATCAATATTATTAATAAATATTTTATTTTAAATGTATTCCTTTTTTCAGTTAAAACTTATTTGTGAATAAACATTTTTACAGCTTTTTTAGGTTTATGGCATTGTCTTTTGACACTAGTTGTAAAACTGGATTTAACTTAGAAAAGGTTGGTTAGCATTTCTTCTATATTAAAATCAAATTACCACATATTGTTGAAGTCTTGTGTCTAATGAAACAGTTATTATTTTTAAATTACAGATTGGTCTCATTTACATACAGTACATTGGCTTTTTTTCTATTTTTTCAAGAAAAGGAAGGACAAGTGGTCATTTATTTCAATGCTAATCATCATTATGCCAGAAAGAGCTGTCGACTGAGCTTAACTTTACTGAACAAAGTGCCCTTTAATGCCAGATTAGCAGACCTTGTCCTGACTACGACCCTAGTATGAAGAAAGACCATAAACATAATCACAAGTAGGCTACTTATGAGTTTTTGGACAATAAAATAGCATCAGATATTACAGCATCATATTTTATCATCGCAGCAACTTACCAGGGCTGTTCAAACAAGCGCTGGATGGTGGGTGGATGACGAGGCTGTTTGAGGCGCATTGTTTGTGTGCTGCGCCACGAGAAGAAAGGAGATGAAGAATATTTTAGAGGCTCTGACAGCCGCTCTCCTGCCAGCTGCGGTATTAAGCTTTGAATTACTGTAGCTCTGCTCACTTTAATGAATCAGACTTGGCGTTTATTTGCTCTATAACAAGCAAGGCTACATTTGACTATGCAGAGAGTCTATTTTGCCAGACCTGAGGTCACCAACTCTTTTTATAAACTGCGAGCCGCAGAGAAAATCCGTTGCTGGTTTTTCTGTCAGACTATCTGGTTTATTATTTCAGCACTGGCATCCCTCACACCTCACTGCTTTTTATGGAAATATGTAGTGCACAGTAAATGCTCCTGCTATTGTTATTTCAAATCATCTTTCTCCACTGATGTCAGTTCAAAAGTATCTGTGCATTCTGATTACATGACATTATTTGCTGGCAAATTTAAGCTATACGACAGCACAAATGAAAGTCTGATATTCCTGCTGGAATTCTTCGTTGTTTTAAATAACTCCTTGTCCCAGACAAACTTAAGCCTGTGCACTATTTTTCAAAAATAGTAGTTATGCAGCTGGTAATGACTGTATGAGTAAGTCATTGAATCATTCAGTCAACTGATTCGTTCAAATTAAACCATCAATTAATTTAGAAAATAAACAGGATGATTGTGCGGTTGTATCTGATTTTATTTAGTTTGGAAGTATTTCCATTAGTGATAGAAAAATAAACAAACTGGCAATATTGTATCTAAAATGTAAGTACTCAACATTATCTAGTGATGGGAGAAACAAAGCTCTTCAGAACTCTTGGCAACTGCTGATTATAATAGAGTAAATGCATTGAAAATTAAGCCATAAAACATGTATGACCCTTTAACAAATCAATTGCAAATATTTTCATGAGAAACTATCTATTAAATGTAATGTACTAATAATTAAATACGATTAAATATGATTGTTCTATACAATTTGTGTTATTTTATTGATGTTTATAATGCTTGTTTTGTTATCGGGCACTTAGGTCAATAAGAAGCAAATAAATATCATTCGCATATTATACATGCATTGATAAAACTCATTGAAATATTTCAAATGAATTTAAATCATAAAACGAACCAATACCAGTTAAAGGGATAGTTCACCCAAGAATTAAAATTGCCCCAAGATTTACTCACCCTCAAGCCATCCTATATGAGACATTCAGAATTATTTAAAAAAATGTCCTGGCTATTTCAAGCTTTATAATGAATAATATAATTAGCCAGTCCAATAAAAAGTCCAATAAAGTGCATCCATCCATCAAAAGATTTTCTCCAGATGGCTCCAGGGAGTGACTGAAGCCCTTCTGAAGTGAATGGATGAGTTTGTGTAAGAAATATTTTTTTTTTAAACTTCACAAAGCATGATCTCTAGCTTCCGCTAACTGTCATGCACGCGTTCACGAGAGAGTGGCTTCCAGCAGATGACGTAAAAAAGTAGGCATAGCGTAAACTCCAGTGCGAAGTGACGAACACAGAAGAATGGAGCGAGAGAATAAAACAAAAAAACTGGTCACAAAATAACGTTGGAGGATTTCGATATAAACTAAGAGGAGACTGATTTTTAAACCAAATATAAACCAAAATGGAGACCAGTTTTGAGAGTACCCTAGAATGTAATCATCGTAATCAGTGTTGTTTATGTTCAGCATGCGCACACTGTCTACTGACCGTAATCAATACTGATTGCGCTGATTACATTCTGGGGTACTTTCCAAAATGGCTGAAGACAATAACTCAGGGAAAAGAATTGTTGAACTAATTAAGTTTTTAATGTTTTCTTTGCGCAGAAAAGGTATTCTCGTAGCTTCGGAGAATTCCGGTTGAACCCCGATGTCACATGGATTATTTTATTGCTCTCCTTGCAACGTTTCTGGGAGTTAATTGTATTAAATACATTGCTGTCTATGGGAGGGTCAGAGAGCTCAGAATGAATAAAAAATATCTTAACTTACGGGTTCGACTTGAGGGTCAGCAATTGATGACAGAATTTTAATTTTTGGGTGAACTAACCCTTTAATATAACTTAATAACTAATTGTATTCGTCTGAAAGAAAGTCAAAGATGGCTTAAGGGTGAGTAAATAATGGTGTAATTTTCATTTTTGGGTGTACTATCTCTTTAAAATCATTGGACAAATGCTTTTTCTCCGTGTCTTGCTGCCTTTCACCTCAAAATTCAGTATAGTCATTAGTGCAAGTTTTGGGTTTGTCTGTTTCTTTGGTACCCAAGAGACGTTACAGCTCAGATAATCGGCTCAAAAGTTTTGTAAAACCATTGTTCATTTCAAAGATATGACATAAACCGTGGCTGTTTTGATGACATTACCATAGCTACACATAGTCAGCTTTCAGTTTCAGCATTTTCTTCACAATTTGCATTAACTACCCAGCTAACAATATTTGGTTCCTAAAACATTTTGGAAAGGTTAGTTTTGGTTAGAAAAACGAACCCCATTCTCAGAATGTTCACATTTGTTTTCTCCCAAAAACCCAAACAGAAATCCACATGGGAACATTACAGGAATGCTCTGTGTTTGACGGGTAATAGCAACTAATGAACACACACAGAGTACATCTTGTAACTGAAAATAATTAGCCTGTGACTCAGAAACTAAGCTTGTTTGCTGATAAGTGTTTCTAAGAACTATCAGGAAACTGTGGTATGATGCAAATGTTTCTCCATTTTGGAAACATGAAACCTTCCTCTTGTAAATCTTTAGTCTATTCCCTTTGAAATGCTCTCTGATCCTAACCCTGCAGAAGTCTAAAGGGGTCAGAGGTCCTGTATCTGGATGTCTCTTGAAAGGACGTCCTCTCAGTTTCAGAAGAACCTAGTGGAATGCACAATTCAGCATTAAGGCCACGGGTCTCCTGACCCTCAGATATGTCCCACCACCCTCTGGTTAAGATATATGGTCATGCAGTGAGGTAGAGTTACAATACAAGCTGAATAATGCAACATTCTTTGACGTCTTCCTTTCCTGCATGCTGTGATCTTATTATCTGTTTCAGAAGATTCAATGTAAAAAAGAACAATGCAGTTACCACCTACAATGTCGTTTTTCATTGTCATAATTTTGTCAGGCAACTTATTTCAGCCCAATTAGTGCCTGCTAAACATTAACAAACTGTATGGGCGTAGTGGAAGTGACCCCGGTGAGGCTATTTGTTCTCTTTTCTGCCTGACTGAATGTTAAACAAATGAAGGACCAATTTTCTTCTCATTTGCGCACATAGTTGTCTGTATGGGCCGGAAACAGCCATTTCCTGCAGCCGTGTCCGGCATGCGCTGTCCCTTTAACCCCCCTCATGCAGTCCTGTCTCTGCTGCTGCCCCTGTTAAAGACTAAAACCCATAAAGGCATCAGAAAGCTAAGTGCTGTAGAGCGATAAATTAGGACAGACAATCCGCCTGTTCATAACTTTGACTTTTAACACCTTGTAAAAAAGAAAGGCTAAATGAGAATCTACATAAAAACACGTTAGCCTAACAATATTTCCACTGTCTGTTGTTCCAACTACTGTAGCTTAACAGTTATCCAAGCAAACAATCCAGATTTATGAGCTCCCAGCACACATTGTAGCATGAATCTTGTTAGCGTTGTAGGCTTTTGTTGTTTGCTGCTTTATGTTGTCTTAAGTTATTTGTTGTATGGTGATGTTAAGACTTTTTGTTCACTGTGTTGTGTTTGATTGACGTTTGTGTTAAGCGTTGAACTATTGCTTTTAATATCTTTAATATCATGGTGTAAATTATACAGTTGCTCTCACTGGGACAATTTGAATTTTTGGTCCAATCTGTGCAGTCTGAGGATTGTCTCACACAATGTAAACTGAAATTTGAAGTTACGCATCAACTATCTACTAGCTAACGACTACTAACTAATCAAAAATGCAGTAAAAACAATAATATTTTTAAATATTATTACCATTTAAAATAACTATTTTCTATCTGGACACGTTTTAAAATGTGATTTATTTATGTGATGACAAAGTGAGAATTTTCATTTTCATCCATTTTCCACATCATTACTCCATTCTTCAGTTTCACATGATCCTTTAGAAATCATTCTGATTTGCTGCTCAAGAAACATTTCTTATTATTATCGATATTGAAACAGTTGTACTGCTTGAACAGTTGTACTTTAGTGTTCTTTTGAACCTATGACCTTGACGCTGATAGTGCTGTGCTCCATCTGTTTAAGAATTCAAAAATATCAAGTTGTCTTGTTTGTTTGTTTTTAACCAACTTTTTCTCAACAACTTTTCTCTCTCGTTTACAGTGCAATTCCACCTAATGACCCTGACTAAATCATTCCAGCTGTGAAAGCATGTAAGCAAGCCCTGATGATGACACAGCATCCATGTAAGCAGTAGGGCCTATCTTTTACTGAAGAAACTTTATACCTCTATTGCAGTTTAGAGCTCTCACTGGACATGTGCAACACAAGGCTGTTTGTAACTTATTGTGAACTGTTTATCACTAAATTATGGATGTTGGTTTACCTCTAAATCTTCAGATGTACCATCTGCTTTAGGATCATATCCCTAAACAGTGGGCACTGAAAATCAGCTTAGTCAAAAATCAGACCAGGCACTCTGCCAAGCCTTATTCACCTCAAGTTAAACTGTGGGGACGAGCCTGCTAACTCAGTGCATATCATTCGCCGTGGAGTTATACTCAAACTGCAGACTTGTTTACAGTCGGGCCAGCTGGAAACCACTGCTAAATTGTGTTAGAGTGCTAGACATGGCCATTTTTTCTTCAGAAAGGGCTACATACATAGCCAGAAGTATGTGTTTGCCCTTTCTGTGTCGTGTTATCATATTCAGCCTTGCCTATATTAAGTACATTTATTAATGTATTTATATACAGAAATGTTCAAAAATGTTGGGTTTGTAAGATTGTATTTTATTTCTTAAATTGATAGTAAAGACATATATAATGTCAAATGATTTTAGATTTATTTGCAAAATTCTACATATATATTAAGAGGCACAACTTTTTTAAATATTGATAAAAACTAGAAATGATCCAGGAGAAGCGAATCAGCATATAAGAATGATTTGAAGATCATGTGACACTCAAGACTGGAGTTATGATGCATTGTCATTAAAATAATAAATTGCATCTTAAAATAAATTAAAAAAAAGATAAAAAAAGGAATTAAATTTTTTTTTAATTGTAATAATATTTCACAATATTACATATAATTTTTATCAAATAAATGCAGCCTTGGTTAGGGTTATTTTTTTCTTTGTGGGAGCTTTGTGTTTGGTTGGCTAATAAAATATTTCTATTCATAATTTAATTTTAAAAGAAAATTGTCTTTCTCTTTAATTATTCCTTCTCTTTCTAGCTCGTACTTATTTGAACAATGCCTAAAACTTGGTATTATGAGCACTTCCTGCCTGTTTTTAAGAAGAATTGCTTTATGTATTTCCCAATTTTAAGTCGCTTTGGATAAAGGTGTCTTAAAATGACTAAATGTAAGTGTAAATTGAATATATTTTATCACCATAATTATTAATGTGATGAAATGCCGTGTAATAAGTAGTATGACTGCACCATAATGAACATCTATTTTGAACATGTCACTTGCTAGCAACTCTTTTTTTTCACGGAAGCTTTGCATTCAAATATTTCAACTCAAATAATTTTTTTGTGTCTATTCATTTAGTTTTGTGGCAATTAGCCATGTAATAAGCGGGATACTGTACTGTACGTGCTGCCGGTTGTTATCGCAAAATAAAGCTCTCAGTCTTATACAATGGCCCTCTGTATACATTATCCCTTTCTGAACAAATATTTCTATATAAATAGAACAGGACCAATTAAAGACCCCTGGTTTTTTTAATCTGGTATGAAAGAAACTTATCTAGCCTTCACCAAACATCAGCCTTCTGGGATGAATTGAAATGCGACTGTCAGCCAGACCCAGTCGTCTATCATCAAAGTCTGACCTTAATGATATTCTTGTGTCTGAATGGGAGCAATTCCCAGTATCCGAGATCCAGCGTGTACGTACTGGAAAGCCTTCACAGGAGAGTGGAAGCAGTTATAGCAGCATTTGGATGGCTAACTCTCTCTCAATTCTCATGGATTTTCAATTAAATGGTCAACAAGCACAACTGGTATGACGTCCAGGTGTCGATGTACATTTGGCTGTGTGCTTGTACAAGGTGAAATAGTTTCGGGGTTTTTTAGTTTCTGTGGGTACCCTTGAGTATGAACAGGCGAGTTATCTGGGCCAAGCACTCCATCACCCTCCCCTTTGTCCCCCAATCTTCTGGTTTTGGCAGAGCTTGAAGGCTTTTACCTAATCAAGCCAGACACTGTGTGACTGATTAAGAATTTGATTGCAGGAGAGGAGGACGAGGACAGAGAGCTCACGCATGCACATTCATCCAGACATCCATCTTTTGTCACAGATATTACGTTGCACATCACAAATGATAATAAATCAACGTCTTTGAATTCTAACCTTATACACAGTGTCCTTCCAAATAATTCCAAATGCTTCAAATTTTGTGGGTTCTTGAAACATGTGTTTCCAATAAAGTATCGACGCTAACCTGAAGCTAACTGTCTGAAGACACATGATCCTTTTCTCTCAGTACTTCTTGGTAAATGAGAGCCAACCAGCTTCATTATTGCATCAAACCTTCTTTGGAGACCTCAATAGGCAGCTGAATGGGTTTTAATTAAGAATGAGGCTGTGTGCTTGTGTTTTTAACGTGTGCACTGGTATGGATCTCTGTAGGACTGTGGATTCCAAGCACTGCTGGTAAGATCAGACCTGACACAAGAGCTGTGCGTGTATGATTCATCTTCTTAAGCCGCAGTCAGTGTTTTGTTTCTCTGACAACAGTTAACACAGTAATTTAGATTTTATGGTCAAGTTGGAAAATTTAAATATAAACTTTTTAAGGATTATTTTGAGGTTCTGGAAATGCAGTTTTAAAGGATAGCCCAGCTAGCAAAAATATATTCTAAGAACATTCTGCTAAAGTTCCTACTAAGTTACAAAATTTTTTATTTATGCTGTGAAGGTTTAAAATGTCTGTTTTTAAAGTGATATACTTTTGGGTTATGCAAATGATAGGGAACATTCCATTTTATCATTTTTTTATTTTGCATTCATTATGGGAACGTTACTCTTTAATGGGAACTCTGGGAGTTCACCCAAAAATTACAATTCTGTCATCATAAAGTTATTTTAAAGAAAGTTTTACACATTCATTGATAGTTAATAGGGTCCAAAACAATTTCAATTATTAAGTTATTTCTAAGGGGATGTTTACAGAAAAATGTAAATTGTATCACCATTTACTCATCTTCACATTGCTCCATACTAACCCTTTCTTTCTTCGGTAGAACATTAAAAGAGACATTCTAAAGGATATTATTGGTACAGTTCTCATGGACTTCCAGTGAATGGTCAAAAGATATAATGCACGTCAATGGGAAAAGAAATTCTCAGGGTTACCAACAATAAAGAATCACTGCTTCTGTTGAATGCTGTTGATAACTACTGAAAATAATTTAAAATGAACATAAAAAAATTTAATTAATTTAGTAATTAATCATTTTAAACTCATCGAATAACTTGTACAAGTCAAGACAACATTCAGTGGTTCTGTGGTTTTCTTTAATGCGCAGTTTCATTCAGTCATTGCTATATGTTTATGATGCAGTGAGTGTTTATGCAAGCAGCCACATGAGGCCATAGGAAGAGTGCACACTCGGGGGTGCCTGTCCCACTGCAGATTTGAATAGGCCCATACGACGACACGCCGTGTTACACCACACAGTCTGCTTTCCTGCCATTCTCTCAGGACCCATCTGTTCCCACACTTTGGTGTGCTTTCTCAGCACCATGCATTAAACTCTCCGGGGACATATTGTTAAAGATGCCATGTCCGACCCACCTGCTTGTTAGTCATTACATAGTCGGTCATATTTTTGTCATTTTTCACAGATGATATTTGAATAGCCGGAGCTACAGACCAGGAAAAAACGGCCTCCCGGAGGGATTGTGACTTTTGTTTGATTGTCATCTCACTAAAATGTATGGTGTGAATAATTTTTCACAACCCATGAACTATGAAGAACTTCCTACTGAAAGAAACCTATGGAAAAATCATAACTACCTCATAGTTAAATCTCCATTTAAAGTGCCCCTGTTCAAAGAGATCTGACAGCTATGATGTTTTCGTTTTAAGGGAAAACAGAAAGACTCCATTCTTCAAGTGCTGTCCATATAATAATATAATATAATATAATATAATATAATATAATATAATATAATATAATATAATATAATATAATATAATATAATATAATATAATATAATATAATATAATATAATATTTTTCTACATGCTCTCAAAAACTCTGTATTCAAGACTTTGCACAAAGGTGTGCTGAAGAAATCTGTTATTTGAAGAATGTCAGATCAGCTCCGCGTCTCCAGTGCGTTTGACCACAGCATTAGCAAGAAACATGAAACATGGGCTGAGAAACTATGGTGATGGGAGCTTTTAGGGCCTCAAAATATCTTGGCTCTGGGGCAGCTGAGTGCTCTGTTTTCATGTTATGGTGTATTAGTGCAGTAATGACTGTCAAATTCAACTTATTCGGAATGAGGATTATTTTGCCAGTAATTGTGCATGCGTTCCAACTCAGGATGTCGGAATTTTCCAATTTCTTCAAGAAACAGTGGAACAGAATTTCACTTGAAGCCGGACTTCGAACACAGTAAATCACAGTTGATGTCATGAACTCAGGGAGATCATAGTTAATAATAAACTTTAATTAATCAGATAAAATGCATCCATGAGTCAAGGTTCTAACATTCAGTTCAAACGTATTCTAAAAATTTGAAAAAACTGAACATCTGCATGAATTTGATTCTAAAATATATATTTTTTAATCATCCCCTTATTAATATTACTACAAATTATTTCAGTTGTTAAATAGTTTACTTTGTTCATATTAGCGATATTTATTCCAGAAAAAAATAATAATGAAGTAGTAGGATGCGCTTTCCCTTTAAGAACCCTGTAAGACCACGGTGCTCTCTTGCAAAACACAACTAAAGAGGGCGGGGTTAAAGCCAACTGCTCGTTTAACCAATAGCATACGCCGAGACAAACACGTCAAATAGCCTCTGGACCAATCGGAGTGTTGCTATTATTTTTTTCTTCAGACAGTGAACCAGTAATCGTGTTGCCTATGTGGGATAAAAGCTCCACACGAAAGACCGTTGTTTATGATTCAGTCAGAGGAGATTTCGGCTCAGTTATATTTATTATTTATTTCAAATAATCGTCCAATGCGTTGCGCAACTAATCAGGCCGTACTTTTTTGAAACAGTGCACTACGGAAAACATCTATGTAAAGTTGAGGCGAGAATAACGTTAGGCGAATAACGGACATCTGGCAACCTAGTGAAGGTGACGCGCTTCGCTGCGATACAGTTGTGGCGAGCGCAGCGTCGAGAGAATTACAGTGTCGCATTTTAAAGCGGTGAATGGAACAGATCAAGCGAATGGCACGTCTGTGCGGTCCTCGACTACAAAGAGTTCTTGTGTAACCCACTCATCATCTGTCGTGACGGATCTACCAAACCAGGTGCGTTTCTTTACACATAATCCAAAAGTGTTGCAGCGTTACAATGTATTTGCATTACCGTCCGTTATAACCGCATCTCAATCTACTTTCTTTCGATGAGTACAAAAACAACCATTTCCTTGTTTTAGTCCACCTTAAGTTTTGAGTTTTTTAAAAAACGGTCTAATGTCTGTATGTTTGGACTGGGGGGAAATGATGCGGACTTTGCACGTGCATACATTTGAATCGAACAGTATAGAACGACAGCCGAGCTGTCAGTGTGACATCACTCTGCTTTGTCTGTCAAACCCTGATGTGTGCATGTCAAATGAGACAAAGATAGAAATAGAGTTAGAGACGGCCTTTATAATCATTTGATTTGAAGCACCTACTCGTCCTGATTCTATAAACAGGAATAACATGTTATCAGTTGTGTCAAAATTACAATTATTCCTCGCAAAAGTAAATTTGATGATTGACAAGTGTTTCTGTTTAGGTTTTTGTGAACAGAGCCAGTCTGTAGCCCCAAGGCCTGGCGGTCACTTCAGCCAAATTCATAATTTATGGTCAGACAGCCCACTTTTTTGACTATTTTGGACAATAGAAATCCCTGATTTCCGCCGACTGATTTTCTTGATAGAATTGAATTGATAGAGAGACAGATAAATGTGATGATATATGCCACAGAAGTGTGTGTGTGTGTGTGTGTGTGTGTGTGTGTGTGAGAGAGAATACATATTCTTGATGGTTCCTTGGGGTTTTAGTGGACCCCTAAAGTTTACTAGTCTCCTAGACTTTTGAAAAGTTGACATTTCTGGTAAAATTCATGAGAATATATTTATTTTATTTTAATGAATAATTTTTTTTATTAATCTATTTTTTAAATATTTTTTTATATTTATGTATATATTTATTTCATTGGTATATTTAGCTTCATTTTGAATTTATTAAGTTATTAAGAATGAAACATTTCAGGGCATTAGATTACTGTCACACTACTGTGTCTGCTTAAACTGAAAATCTATTTGATGGACAGTCCTTTTTGTTAGCACTTCTGCTGTAACACTAACTTCTGTTGTGGTTTTGTCTCACAAGCGCGACACTTGCGTATTGATCTGTCCTTGCATTTTGCGCAATCATGATACAGAGACCTGAAATATGGACTTTCAACAAAGACATTCCTGTGGTGTTGTGTCTCTTCTTTAGAGGCTAAAACATGCACTCACTGCCTCTGTAGTCATGCTTTTAATGCTGATTAATTTGTGTGGTTCTTTGCGTGATCACTCAGGATTTTTCCAACAGTGAAGATAGTTTTGACCCAGCCACTAGAAGGCAGTGGGGTTTGAGATGTTTTTAACTCAGAGATTTTCAGCCAATTCTGATGCTCAAACATTATCATTTGTACTGAATGTGAACTGCTGTTTTATACTTTTGAGCTGATTGAATTGCCACTTCAAATCAGTTTTAGCACTGCAACACCGCACTTTGGGCATCTTAGATGAAACACTGTAGTCGGTGCATCTGAATATTAGATTAGGCCCTTTGCTTCTCAAGTCCACATTGTCATAGATCATTTTAAATGTGCTGCAAAATGTGTTCAGCATCGCCCGATTCATTCAAGAACCTAAAAGCTTCTCTCAAAATGAAGAAAATTGCTGTCAAAATGTGGACGTACTAATTTGAAGTAATGCGATCTTAAAAGGCTTTCTGCAGCAAGCCTCGGGGTTGGAGGTCACAAGAAATAAAACCATCACAGATTAGCGAGTGCCTTCGAGCCACTCTTTATCCCAGTGTCTGATTCAGCCTCGATGGAAGATT
Source organism: Carassius carassius (assembly GCF_963082965.1). Classification (NCBI taxonomy): domain Eukaryota; kingdom Metazoa; phylum Chordata; class Actinopteri; order Cypriniformes; family Cyprinidae; genus Carassius; species Carassius carassius. The sequence goes on from NC_081782.1 coordinate 14,936,170, forward strand.
CAGGTTTAGCCAATGGCCATCAGATGAAACATTTTTGACATTGCTATATTTTAGGGATGCACCATTAAAATGCTGATATAATTTGATGTTACAGATGATATTAAAATTCTATATAGTTTGGTGCAAGCAAAAATAATAACAAATAAATTGCATTTAAAATTAAATTTAAATGCCAGGCACCGCCTTATAGAAAGACATATGTAAAAAAAACTAAATCTGTGTTATTAAATTATTTTTACTGTTTTTAAAGATTAGCTTTAAAGTGATAGTTCACAATGAAATGACTGATTATTGACTCATTTACTCACTCTCAAATTTCTTTCAAAGATATTTTTAAGATATTGATAACCAAACAGTTGCTGGTTCCCATTGACTTTCATAATACAGATAAAGTACTATGAAAGTCGATGGGGACCAGAAACTGTAACTTTCAGTTGAACTATCCCTTTAAGTGATGGAATAATTATAATCCCAGCTGATACATTAAAAACACTAATATTAAGTGATTCACATTATGAATAAGGTAAAGATACACTGTGCAATGCTAACTCTATTTATTAAGGTTACCTTAAAGCTTTTCTCAGTGCAGCTGTAATGTTTGCATTGAGCTTAGACAGGTGACATGGGTAGATAGAGGGTGCATGTGCGTGATTGATAAAGAACAGTTGCCACAAGACCTGAGCACTCCTTTTGTGTCTATTGTAATTGTTCAGAAATGCCATCAACACACGGCTGTCAACTTCAGGAATGATTGCATGGTTCTGCTCGCGAAGCGCTTTCTACATCAAGTGTTCCCATTCTCTCCTCGTCCTTTGAATAGAAGCCCTCATATCTAAAATGAAAAGTGTCTTGCCCATTTTGTCTGTTGCTCATTCACCGGTGCTGGATTTCATTTTCTGAGGTATCTTTTCTGAAGGCTTTTGTTCAAGTGGTCCAGATTGAACCTCCTTAGGAAGGATCGGTGTTGTCTGAAAAGGAAGATTACTGAGTTTGATCTTTTCCCATGTCTGAATTGTTAGAATTTCTTTTTTTTGTGTGTGTTAACACAGAAACGCATTTCCTGTGATTTCCTGTGAAATTGTGATTTCAGCTCAGGAACACCATTTTGAACAAACCTCCTTCTTGAAAAAAGTAGGGAAGAAGGTCTTTGACTGAACGGTAGTCGTTTTTAATGCCGCAGTCTCATGTGAGTGACAGTAAACACATCATCTGAGAAGAGAAGAGATGTCGTAGCAAGAGGGAGGGGAATTTATTTTAATAAAAGATTACAAGGGCACATTAATAAAAAAATAAAAAATAAATCTGTGCATCGATTAATCATTTTTAATAAATACCGCAGTGTTCCATAAAAAATAAGAATAGTAAATTTTGATTTCATGGTGATTTTGAGTGGAAAAAAAATAGGGAGGCACTGATATAAAAATTCTGGGCGATACTGACAAGCTTATAATTTTGTTTATGTTATGGATGAAAATGATAAATGATAAATAAAATAAAAATAAAATACTAAAAGCTTACAATTAACTAAAAATTTATGAATTAAATTAACCACATTTTAAATTAATCTCTAAGGTGGCTGGTAAGTTTCAAAAGTTTGGGGTCAGTATGATTTTTATTTACTTTCACTGAGGCTACATTTATTTGATCAAACACAGTAAACAGTTGTGAAACTTAATTACAATTTTAAATAGCTTATTTGTTTTATGTTTTAATATATAGTTGCTTTATTTATTCCTCTGATGGAAAAGCTGAATTTTTAGCAGTCTTCAGTGTCACACGATCTTTTAGAAATTATTCAAATATTCAGATTTTCTTATTATCAGTGTTGAAAAAAAAAGTTTTTTGTGAAAACCATGATCAGAAATTTCAAGTATGCCAATAAGACGACACCAAGACAAGAGGCAACCAAAAGCAATGATGCGTTCGTTATTCCAGAAAATGCAACCCCCCTTCATTTTTTTGTTATAGGAGAGCTAGAAACCCTTCACGTCTTGTTAAAGAAACGCTTCTCAGGATCTTCTTCTCATTAAGTGATTCTGTGGTCTGGTTTCAGCACAGGGCCACGGAGGATTCCCAAACAGATCAATGTCAAATCCAGTGGAGGATATCCGTAACAGAAGTGTGGAAGCTCTATTAATTTAACACCAACACCTTCTTGATTTCTCTTTCATGAATGTGAAACGCGAGACCAAACATCACTTAACCACAATAGTAAATCAGCTAAGAGGCTTGTCCTCACTGGAGTGGAGTGGTTCACATCCAGATGATGCTAGCTTTTAAATGTCTGTTAATGACTGAGCAAACATCCATGTCTTTCATTTGTTCAGTCTTTTCTTTCTGTTTAGTGATGTAGCCTTCTCATTAGCTTTACTAGTCTGAACGTCCCACTCAGCTTGTGTGTATGCCACAACTGAGATTCGTGTCTCCTCTGTGGGCTAAACTGGAGTGGGTTTCTAGCATATGATGGTTTTATAAGTGAGCTCGAACTTAAAGCAGACAGGGAAGAGGATGAAACCGTGACTCATTGTGTGACACAGTTCAAGGAAGATGTTCCTGAACAACAGTGTTTCTTCCTGTGGAGAGCCTCATCCATTACACTGAGGATTCTGGGTGTGGAATTCCTGTTTACCATCTGTCAGTACTAACAGCCCGCAGCCAAGAAATCCATCAAGTGCAAGGCTCCTCTCCAACAAAGAAGCTCTGCACAGACCTTGAAAGACAGCTTTAAGTTCCTCTCACTTATCAGAGGCGGCTGATGTTCACAGGATGTCAAGGTTCAAGGTTCACTCTGACGTTTATCTGAGTGTATGATTAACACTGTAAGATAGACGTTACCAATAACATCAACATGGATTTCTGTGTTTGTTTGTCACAGCAGTTTTATTTCTGCGAGTGACACAGAAGGAAAGACAGTCAGTGGTTTATAGATGATGAATGATGTTAAGAAATTGGAATATGTTAATGGTTAAGCTGGTATGCCTGGAGAAAAGCAGTGTGAGTGAAGAATTTGAGATTAAATATGAGACATGAAGTGTGGATAAAAAATGATTTTGCATTGTGTATTAAGCACAAACACAACGCGTCATTTGCTATGTTGTAGAAATGATACTGTTGTGGAAATATTGTTGAATTACTTCAAATAAAATGACAGATGATTTGTTCATAGACCGCAGAATACAGTGTTGACTTTCATTTGGCTCAGTTTAATTTACGGTTAGGTTCAGTTGAACCTACGATAAATTTTAGTTTTTAAAATGTAAATTTAAAAAAAAAGTTTTTAAACTGCTTTGTCTAGATTGTCGTTTTTGACTGTGTGCTTAGCACTTTTGCAGCATCTTGTATATGACACTGCATACTAAAAATGAGGCTCTCAAGTTAAGTTTTTAAATAAAAAAAAAAAAATGTTTTATATAAATGCATCTCTATAGCAGTACACTATGGGTGGGCTATCTTCCCAGAATATCACATCACAATCTTATAATACAAAATCACGATCCTCGATCTGAATCCTGATCTTCTGAATTTTGAAATGTACTATTAAGTACTTATGTGCTGGTATTTGGTGATACGATATATCACAGTAATGTATATGCATGATATTGTTATCATTGGCACGTCAAAATACTGTGAATAATTATTTATTACAAATTATTCTGATTTAATGCATTTTAAGAATATGTTCCCCATCAACTGGTCACAACACAAAACTCCACTGTATGCTGCGTCAAACCCTCTAAATAAAGCAGCTGCACTACTTTCTAAAAACGTATTTAAATGCTTTAAACCATAGATACAAATCTGTGGTTTAAACCAGGGCTCTGAACCGGTTCAAGGAACGAAAACAAGAACCTGAAACAAACGAAATTTTGACAGAAACAGAAACTAAATTAAATTTTATAGTTCCGAACAGAATCGAAAATTTGAAATGGCCATTAACCGGTTAATAACGTTATTTTATCATTCCATTTAATATTTGAAAATTGCTGTCAACCAACCTGCAGTACAGCATATGCAATGCTGTGAACTCATGATAGGCAAACCTCAATGGTAATGCACCGCCTTCAAGGCTGGATTAAGACCAAATTGGGCCTGATGCTGCATTGTATCAAGCCCTGGTTTAAACAGCCATTCAGATTTTTGTATGTGACACAGCACCAAATACTTAAGTATTTAGACTTGATAGACTATTTATTTTCAAACTTTTTTATATATATTTTTATTTGGACTACGACGTGCCCTGGATATTGTTTGAAATGTTTTTGATTCTTTATTGTTTGGTCACACTTTAGAGTACATTTATGCTCTATTAATTAGTTAACATAAATGTAAATGGAAAATTCTTCAAAACATTAATTCATCTTAGGTAATTTCAATATTTAATAACATGTTGTTAAAATCAAAAGGTGCAATTAATGAATTATACATTTAATTTATTTAATGAACTAATAGTTGTATTTTTTTGACAAAGATTAATAACTTCAGTAGCAAATGTAGATATTGCTCATTTTTTATTGTTAATGCTTTAACTGTTAACTAATAAGATCATATTGTAAAGTGTTACGTATTGGTCTTTATAACTCTTTTGCACTTTAATGTGTGTGAAATTATTTTACTCTATACACTTTTTGTGTATTACATTATTGTATGTAAATGGTCAGTTCTTAAAGTTATTGAACCTGGTTTTTTTTCAGCTTAAATACCGCGATAATACCATATACTGTACTATGTTAAGATCATTAGCAATTAATTGCAACATGAAAATTTCATACCGTCATATGCATTTAAATACTGTAGTTAAAAAAACAACAACAACAAAAAAACACAGTATTGCATTAAACAATCAGTTGTCAAAATGGTCATTAAAACCTGAGTTTTTAAAACACTGTATCACTGTATGAATTAAATATATATTGATTCTTATTAAAGTTAGTGATTCAGTCAAGAGCAGTGAGTGATAAAGCTGAACTGTTTGGTTAAGATCATTTTGTGTTTGGATGGCTGTGCTAATTGTTTTGAGAACAAGTACATTGCATTGGAGAAAAGTGTCAAATCATTTGAGAAAAAACTGTAAACCTATTCTGTTGCCATCCAGTTCATGTGCCATCCACAATGCTAAAAACACAGCAGATTGAAAGGTGTTTCACATCAGCTGTTACTCTAACAGAACAGTGGAGCTCTGTATTGACCAATCAGCATCCAGGACAGGAACTATCCGTTTTATAAAAGCAGTCTTGGAGATCAATATTTGTTCCCTGCAGCCTTAATAGATTCCCTAATGCCGTCTGAATCTGTCTGTGTGGATAAGTGTCTGCGTGTAGGTATTTCAGTCCCTTAGTGTTTCTCTTCAGATTCGCATCATAAAATGTAAGTTAATGCAATATCGTTTCTTTAAAGTGCCCCTATTATGGCCCCTAAACGGTACAGCTCCTACTAGTTGACACTGAAAACAAGAGTCGATTACATGACAAAATAAAATATAATTATCATTCATATTACCATAATTTAAATTTACCATTAAATTAATATTGTTACATGTAAAACATTTTAAATAAGTAAAAAAAAAATACATTATACATTATTTTTTAAATTGTATCTGGGCATTTTACCTCTGACCTTGCATGAGTTTTCATGTCAGTTGTGGCGAGTTCAAACGTGACCTCACGAAAGACAAGCAAGGTGTGGGATTATTTTGAATAAGAAAGAAATGGAAAAGTTTTGTGTAAACGGTGTTATGTCAAATTGGCTTACAATAACTCTACTTGAGCAATGTGTAATCATATTCAATAAAGGCACGTATGCGTTAGCTTAGAGACTAGCCAAACCCAGCTAATGTCAATTACGTTATTCACAGCGATCCCGTCCGCGCCGTCTATTCCGCTAACGAAGACTCACTTGGATGGTGGTGCGGGATGTCCAGGCGCTTTCCGAAATTCTGTTGGCTTGCTTTTCATTATCTCTGCGTGCCTGCAACTTCAGTTCCCACAGAGCATGTTTTTTCAAATCCAGGAATTGTTAATCACCTCAGGTCCTGTCTTTCTTTTTGTTCGTTTTGTTTTTAGATGATATAGCCTACATGATGAAATATGTTTTTAAAAGCCGTTTTAATGCTATTTCTTGATAAAATAAGTTTTTGTCTTGTTTTAATATGTTGGCTAACTTTATATGAAGATCATATATTTTCCATTTTTCTGCATTTTTCCCCAGCTGAATTGAATAAATAAGCATTGGCTGACATTGAGTGTGCCACCTAAAATTAAATGATGATAACACGAGGCAAGCATAGGCTAGAGCTTAACTGTGACCTATTTTTAGCTGAATTCATTGAGGGATTTGACAGGTTGATTCATAGAATAAGTATTTCAAATGTAGGCTATTATATACATGCACGCACAACTTTTTTGATTATTCTTACCATCTTTTGGGGGGTTCTTGCTTTTAGACTAGTTGACTAGTCAAGCTAGCGCACATCCCTAGTGCCGGTATTCAGTAATGCGATATATCACGATAATGAATATGCATGATATTGTTATCGTGGGTACCTCTAAGTAACTTGAATAATTATATATTACAAATTATTCTGAATTTGAAATGCATTTTAAGAATAATTTTCCCATCAACTGGTCAAAATGCACAACGCTGTATGCTGCTAGAAAGACACGTGTGTGCTCTGATGTAAACAAGCACACATGAGAAGTACATGGGGGAACACATGAGAGATGCTGAATAAAAGTACATTCACTCTCTGACAGCAGATGGTGCTAAACTGCAGAAAATACAGCCCTTACCCTGGAAACCCCATAAATAAAGCAGCTACTTTCTAAAACATTTTAAATAATTTTAAATAGCCATTCAGATTTTGTGGATTTGCTATGGTGTTCATCACAGCGCCAAATACTTAAATATTTAGACTAAATAGACTATTTGTTTTCAAACTTTTTTTTTCATTTTAATCTGGACTACAACCGTGATAAAAGCATTAGCAATTAATCTCAACAGGAAAATTTGATACCAGCATATCCCTAGTGCCAACACTAGCATTAGAACTGCATTAGCATTAGAACTGTGTTACACACTGCATGAAAGGAAATTTTCAAAAATCCATAATGGGGCGCTTTAAGAAATTATTGACAATAATGAATAATGGTGATCGCACATAATCTCCTTAATGTGGACAGAGATGAAGAGCTGTGTCAATTTAGGGTCACTTTACCAGCATCCTGGAATAGATTCCCAGCGGAACCAGGCTCAGGTGTCTCAAGAAACTTTATTGGCTGGATTCCCGGGTGGGTAACCTCCTTCGAATGTTTCAAATATTAGTCTTTGGAATATTGAAATTAGCTTATTGGAGGCCATTTTTGTACACAGATATTTGGTTTGGCAGTTAAAGAGCTTATATAAAAAAAAGCAAAACAACAATTGTAGCTTATTGACAAGATTAATTTTGCACTAAAGGCCAATGTTTCACTAGCACTTGGAAGTTACCAAAGCAGTGCCAAGACATAATTGGAGCTTGTTAAAACCTGCATAATGTGGCCAAACTAAATCCCACCACGATTATTTGATACATATCATGATTCTGGTTCGAAATGACATTATACTGTATATCATATTGTATCAGCTAAGATATCAAGAGTAGGAATGTTATTTTAATATTATTTATATGCTATAATTTTATACTAGATTTTATATTTTCAGTGTTCAGTTGAATTTTACTTATTTATGATTTTCTTTAATGTTACTGTTTAATAATTTTTTATGCTTCAATTTAAACTTATTTCAGTCTTTTTTTTTATTGTACATTTTTTACTCCAATATTTGTATATATTTGTTCAACTTTATTTTAATTAACAAAAAAAAAAAAAATTTTGGTAATTATACTAATAACAATTCCCATAACCTGCTCCCATAACCAACAAATGGCTTTTATTAAAATATTATAATATCTAAATAAAGAAATAATATACTAAATGATTCAAAATGAACCATTGTATTTTTATGTAATTATTGCCTATCTATCTATTAAAAGAATATGTATTATTATTATTATTATTATTATTATTGTATACTTTATAAAAAAATACAGTATTGACTGAAAAAATATATTGGCTGATTTATTGTGCGTCTCTAATGGAGACTAAAGCAACCACCTAACAACCTTATCATCTTAGTAACCACATGGCAATGGCTCTCAACACCGTGCACAGGCAAACATCGCTCAGATTTGCTTAAGAAATATAAAAATAGAGTTTTTCATCATGGTCTCCAGAGATTATCCCTTGCTGTTTCTCCTCTACTAGTGTGTTTAAGCACAATGCTGACACAGGCCAACATGTGCTTCGCTGATCAGCGCTTTGGTCAAAGAATAGCACAGGAAAACCTTGTAGCAAACCCAGTGTGCCAGAGCCAGAACAGTGTGGCTAAGTTTTATGTGTGCTGCTTGTGTTGAGTTGGCCGCCCACTTCTTAAGATTGTGTAGAGCACGGTGCAAGGTCATACATCTTATAGCTGCTGGAGATGTGTTCTCTGTAGATAGAGAGTGGGAGGAAACATGAGTCAATCTTAAGATATCTGATCAGATCTGTCTCTTATTTCAGACAACTATATCTCGCAAGTGTTGCTCTTAAAAATCCAATTGTGCTTATCGTCCAATATGTTGAAGTCTGATACTTTTTGTTCTTGCTAGCATTTTTTTTTTCATCCAGTCCATTTGCTTTGTTAAAAGCCTCTTTTATTTAGTTTCTTTTGCAAATTAATTTTTTCAATTTATTTTCTTTCCATTGTTCTTTTTTCTTTTTTTTGGTTGAACAGTAGGGGTGTGCACGGATAGTCGAAAATTCGAATATTCGTTCTGCTCTAATTATTCGATAAATAAAAATGATATTCTAATTTCGCAAAAAAAAAAAGTTCACAATAAAACCTAATTTGGTCACTTTCTTGTGATTCTCCACGGCATATTTGAAGGTGTATGCAAGCAAACAATAATTAATGAATGAATAAGGGGCCATTCACATATCGCGCCTAATAACGCGTGGAAAAGGCTATGCGCGCCGCTTTCTCCTTCTTTCCAAAGCGCTCGGGCAGAAGCGCTCCTGAGGCTAAGCAACAATGACGCGCTCTCTCCATGAAGACGTGGAAATTTCAGCAAAGGATAAATGGATTTGCAGCACAAAAAAAATCGCTTTCAGTAGCTCTGCTACTAAATTTATTTCAAAATTGCAATCCATATACAGCTATGATCAGCAGTTCCTTCATCTTGGCTGAGCTTTCAATGTTGTTACGGGAAAGGATGAAGCTGAATGTTTAGTTCTTGTCACATGACCTGCGGTGTGCTTGCGGCATTGAGATGTTTTTAACTCGATGCAGTGCGGACGCGCCTGGAGAAAACAGGACCGCGTCCCACCGCGTGCGCATCGCGACCGCGTCGCTTCCATTATGAGCGCGCATACCACGCGCCTACATTGGAAATAACGAACTTGAGCGCGCAAAAGACGCGATATGTGAACGGTCCCTAAGAACTGCGGTCTTCTACAGTACTTCAAATATGCCGTGGAGAATCACAGAAAGTGACCGAATTCAAGAACATTATTGTTGCGGCATCTCTCAAGCAACGAATAAACACCGCTAACTTAGAGAATGCAGTGAAAACTCCTCTACTCGCGTCTGCCCTAGACCCTCGGCACAAACATCTCAGGTTTCTCGATGAAAACATGAGAGAAGTAAGAAAAACAAAAAACTTTTTTGAACATTATCGGATGATTTCCCTTGATGCGAGTGGTGCGGATGCAGCCGCTACGATGAAGAAGATGCAATGCCCACTTGATCGGAAAAGGCTGAGCCAGTTCTCCAGCGATGATTACAGAGTCCAGCCGAGACGAGTGGGAACAGTTCTTGCTGGAGCCATGTATTCCACCAGATGAGGATCCCATTCAGTGGTGAAACGAAAACACGAAGAACTTCACAAAACTTATTCGCTCAGCACACCGTTATTTGTGAGTCCCGCCAACGTCTGTGCCGTCAGAGCGCGTTTTCTCCGCGGTCGGCCTTATTCTTAACAGACTAAGGAGCCGACTTTCCCCTGATCATGTTTACATGACCGTATTTCTTAACAAAAACATTTGAAACAATAGAAAAAAAAGCAAAAAAGATTTGCTGACAGTTTAAAAGTTAAGTGTAAAGCTACATTCTGTACAATAGCCTAATTGCTGCAGGCTGCTTTACGTTTTTTCTTTGTTCACTTTTTTTTTTTTTTTTTTTGCTTTTAATCTGTACTTTTGTTTGTTTGCACGCATTGTTAAAGGTTTTCAGCTACAAAACACGATGTGTAATGTTCAAGCTTATTGTGTGTAAGCTTGTTCAAAATGACGAAAACAAATGTTGCTGAAAAATAACGTCTGACTCATTAAACTTAATTTAAATAAACGAATATTCGAATATTCGTTTTTTGTGAGCTCAAATATTCGAATGTGATATTTGTGGAAAACACCCATCCCTATTGAACAGGGCAGCTAGTATTCGTTTAAATACATATATATATATATATGTGTGTGTGTGTGTGTGTGTGTGTGTGTGTGTACGCGTGTTTTTGTAGTGCAATTTATTTAAAAATACAATTAAAATGCAATTCATATACAAAATTACTCGAATACATCCATTCTATGATGATCTTGTTTTTTATTTTTGTTTTTAATATTTTATCACTGTGTCGTGATTTCCTTATGATTAGGATTAGGGCTGCAACTAACGATAATTTTGATAATCGATTAATCTGTCGATTATTTTTACGATTAATCGATTAATCTTTATGTACTTATATTTTAGTTTTGCCCATTTTTTCCAATTAAATTATTAACAAAGGGTCTTTATCATTCTACATAGACTTTTTAGAGATTTTAACCATTTTGCATTGTCATATCCTCATCAAAAATATACCCGGAGTTTTGTTTTATTATGTGTTAGTAATTCTTTGTCAAACTCTTCTGCAATCAAAACACTGACCCATACTCTAGCAAATTTCACAAGGAGATTTCAAGTAATGTTTTCACCATGGCAGTCCTCAGGGCTCCTAAAGTAGTTTAACATCCCGAACAAAGCTTAAGGAATCTTTCAGAAGATATTTTCACGAAGAATAAGAATAAAACTGAATAATTTTGCAGTACATTGCATTTTATTATTTTTTTCCTGTAAACACACAACTTATACCTGGGAACCAGCTTTATAGCTTATGCTGTGAAATTGTAAACAATCCTTCGAATAAAGTGCCAGTGGCATGAAACCTGAATGGAACTCACATTTTAAATCCAGAAAAAAAACACAAAAAACCTGCTGTGTGAAAAAGACCAGTGAATACTTAGAAAAAAGGGCATTTCAAATACATTTAAACATTTACCTCTCTCATTCAGTCATAATTAGGCTGCAAGACTGAATTATGAACTGGTAAATGACAAACTGATCACAGAACATGTTTGTAAATCTTTTAATGTTAACTGTTAAAAAGCAATGTTATTAGCTTTTACGACTAAACATTTGCAAACAACAACATTGTACTGGAGAATCTGCACAAATAAAAGTCTTAAACAGTTAAACAATTCAGTAGTGCAGAGTTTACAGGTTACTCCTCTTTTTTGAAGGCTCAAAGTAAAGTTCTCCCACACTTTGGATGACTTCGTTCGATTAGTTGTATCTTCCGCTTTTTTCCTTTTCTTTCTTTTTCTTTCTCAAGCTTCCTCCACTGCCGTCTGTCTCCACCATCTCGCTGAATGCTGCAGACGCAGTTCGGGAAGCACGTGACATAAAACGAGGCCAGCTATTGGCTATTCGCTACTTTTCCTGCTGTACTGGCTGAATAAAACCTCCGGTGGCTCATTACTGCCACACTTTGGTCATCGCAGATTTAAAATTTGCACAAAATGAGCCGCTTACGGGAAATAAAAGTTGTTTAGCAACTAATCGATGACTAAATTAGTTGACAACTATTTTAATAATCGATTTTAATCGATTAAATCGATTAGTTGTTTCAGCTCTAATTAGGATTTCCTAAAGAATATATATATATATATATATATATATATATATATATATATATATATATATATATATATATATATATATATATATATATATATATATATTAGTACAGACCAAAAGTTTGGACACACCTTCTCATTCAAAGAGTTTTCTTTATTTTCATGACTATGAAAATTGTAGAGTCACACTGAAGGCATCAAAACTATGAATAAAACTTGAATAAATAACTAAAATACTACTGTTATTATGTTATTATATTATGTTAATACTACTGTAAATGCCTTAAAAATACACAAATTATTAATGGATGTGTGCAATCATATGTGTTGAAGATGTAAGGAAAAATATATCTTTATGTTTTACTTGATGGTTGCTTACACCACATGACGTTGAGTCATTAAATTAAAACCTTTCTTAAAAAGTGCTTTATTTAAGTGTATTATTATTTGAAAAAACAAATCTGAGTGAACTCTGTCATGTGCAAAGTGGTCATTATATTAATTTAAAATTAAAAATCTATTTAATAAATTAAAATGTGTATGTACAATTTATATGCCGTAAACTAATCAGAACTTTTAATGACAAGAAAACTATATTTGTTATTTGATGTGACTCCCCAAAAAAATACAAATATTTATTAAATAATAATTTATACAAAAAAAAAAGAAAATTATATATATATATATATATATATATATATATATATATATATATAAAGTAACTAAAAGTACTATAAAAAAATACCTTCAAAACACAAGTTATAAATAGATGTGTGCAATCATATGTGTTGAAGATGTAAGGAAAAATATGTCTTTGTTATACTTGATGGTTTGTTACATCACATGACATTTTCAGAGTCATTAAATTTAAGCCTTTCTTGAAAATGTTCTAAAACATTTTTTAAACCTAATTTCCAAGAATGTGTGTTTAAACTAGATATATATTTATAAACGGACACTCTTATTTGTCATTGAGCCACACATGCTGTAATCACATGAGGTTGACTGAAGGATCTGTTCTGTTGTGTTTCAGGCCTGATGGATTCAGGTACTCGACGAGAGCTGCATGCAGCAGATCCCAGCTTCCACTTGCTCCGTTACGGCCAATCCTGAGTATCGGGCGTTCACCACAACCTCACCTACCCTTTTTCTGCTTCTTCCCCATCTCACTCTACCGCTTGCCCCGCCAGCTCGCCCCCGAGATGATTGGCAAGCTGAAGCAGAACTTACTGGTGGCCTGCCTGGTCATCAGCTCCGTCACGGTCTTCTACTTGGGTCGGCATGCCATGGAGTGCCACCACCGGATAGAGGAGCGCAGCCCACTGCTGGTGAGCAGCCTGCGCACCACCCTGCGCACGGGCCAGAACCTCAGCACCCCCTTCCTCTACAATAAAGACATGCCTCTTATATTTATCGGTGGTGTCCCTCGCAGTGGCACCACTCTTATGCGGGCCATGCTGGACGCTCATCCCGATGTGCGCTGTGGAGAAGAAACCCGTGTCATTCCTCGCATTCTGGCCATGAAGCAGATGTGGAGCCGCTCTGGCCGGGAGAAAATGAGGCTAGATGAAGCCGGAGTAACAGACGAGGTCTTGGACTCAGCCATGCAAGCTTTCCTTCTGGAGATCATCGTAAAACATGGGGAACCGGCCAACTACCTTTGTAATAAAGACCCATTTGCTCTTAAATCGCTTTCGTATCTGGCTAAGATCTTTCCTAACGCTAAGTTCATCCTCATGATTCGTGACGGCAGGGCCTCCGTCCACTCCATGATCTCCCGTAAAGTCACCATCGCCGGGTTTGACTTGAGCAGCTATCGGGACTGCCTGACAAAGTGGAACCGGGCCATAGAAACAATGTACACTCAGTGTCTGGAGGCAGCGGACAAGTGCCTTCCTGTGCACTACGAACAGCTTGTCCTGCACCCAGAGAAGTGGATGAAAACGCTTCTGAAATTCCTGAACGTTCCTTGGAATGATGCAGTTCTGCACCACGAGGAGCTCATTGGGAAAGCAGGAGGTGTTTCGCTCTCCAAGTAAGTGCTTTTGACTTGTGGACTAGTTTACTTTGTGTTGGGTCAGGGGTTAAATGATAAGCTATAATTGTTTTCTTGTCAAAGACAAAGCAGGATTTTAAGCACTGCATTCCGGCATGAGTATCTTGGGTTTATGAGCCATCTGGATTATTTAAGCTTGGTTCAGTTATCTTATCTAGTTAATGCCACCAGCCATTTGTGTCACACAGGCTATTTTTGGCATACTAGGTGATGCTTACGGCCTACTATTTTTTTTCTTCCAAAAATAGTGTGTGAAACAGCATGTGTAATGACATTTTGAATAGACGTATGCTACATTGCTTTTACAAGACCTACATATTTTATAAATACAGAAATAAATACAAATATTTAGCATTTTTGTAAATATTATATATAAAACATATTAATAATAACTAATAACAAGTTATTAATAATTATTTATATTGTATAATATTTAGTTTGATCTATAAAATAAAAAAATCATTATTCACATTACTAATTAAGATTGTAAAAACAATTACTAGACTACATTGCTGTCACATTACTTGTAAATTTAATTCAGTGATAATATTTTACATTTTTAGAATTTCAGTTTTATTTTTAGTTCAGTTTAAGTAATTTAAATAGTATTTTTTTTTTAGACACACACACATCTATATATCAGTTTAGTAATTTTAGTATTTCAATTGAAACTTATTTCAGATGACATCTGCAATATTTCAGATGTTTTTTAAGTTCTCCATCTCATTTATTTTATTTTAGCCTTTTAGTTTTTGATAGTTTTAATTTTATTTAACAACATAGGTACAGCTGTTTTGCGTTTTTAGTAAATAAAATGATGTATATATTTTAGAATGTGTATGTAATTTATGTAAAATATTCTAATTTTAGTAGTCTGATCAAACGATTAGGAAAAAATCGATTAAATATTGTGATTTGATTCTGTTTATTCATCACAATGTAAATGGGCGGTAAAGTCCAGCATTAGGGCATTAGATCACCTGGTTATTCCATGCATGCAGAATGTTCCATACTGTTGATTGTTTATGTACTGTATACTGCAGAAATGTTCAGACTAGTATGGTAGTGTGCTATTCCAAACATAAACAACACTTAGTGTTCATTTATGTGTATGTGCAGATGTGTGTGGGTGTTTCTCTCTCTGTCAGGCTATAACTGTACATGTGCTAAAATTCTCACTGACCAGTGCTAAATTATTTTCAGTTCTGGCTGAAAACAACTTGATAATCCCTCGAGTGCAGTTGAGTACACGTTCTCCTTGACCACAGTATGTTGTGTAGCAGCTTCTAGGGCATGTTCTTAAATCTAATGAGTTTTCTGCACAGTTCATGCCCTGAACAGAGCAAATGAAGGGTGTAGATCACCAACGACATTCCTGCAGCAGTAAAACATGTTGTTGCATGTTGGAACGTGAGTCCTGATGTTTTATTTTCCAATAGAAAAAAAACTGATGTATAATGAAAATACTTTTTTTTTTTTGTAAATGCAACCTCGTTTTGTCAAATGCTACTCAGAGGTAATTTGTTTCTGCACTTCAGGGAGTTACATATTCAAGAACAAAACAAGGTTAGTCACTGTTTCATTAATCACTCCAGAAAACATCCCAAATAAAGTACAAAGTTTTGGTCATATGGTGTGGATGTGTTTTAAGCCACTTAGATAAACACATGGCCTGCAGAAATCATTGATATCTTGAAAGCACAAAGGGTCACCTCCATTAACACATGAATCAGTCGAGCCCATTTATGTCCCACAAAGAAATTTGGCTTCTGTCTGGTGTCCATTTTTAGAAATAAAAAGCTTATGGTCAGAGAGGGCCCACAGATTTTTCTTTTTTATTTGGATGGTGTAGCATATAAATTTTTTCCCCTCTTTGTTCTCAAAGCATCTCTGGTCTGTCTTTCATCTGTGGTCTGTCAAAAATCTGTGAGCTGGGTAACCTGCATACTTATTCTGTCCTTCCTTTATCATTTTCTGGCCTTACCAATTTCTTTAGATGAGAGCTGGGATATATAACGAAAACTTTTTTTTAAATATTTTATTTATTTATTTGCCTTTTAACAATATTTTATATTGGATGGTGTTGTTGTTAATATACAGTATATACAGGATCATTCAAAATGCAAAGTTACTGTAGTTACAAAACTGTTCATACAAGAAGTAAGCTCTTGCTTAATTTTACACTGCCATCAAAACAATGCTAAATATATGATACATTGTCAGTATATACTGTATGACTCAGCCCTACCATGCTTCTTTATATGGTCTGTTGTGGAACAGGAAAGGGATGAGTTAAAAACACCTCAGCTGCTGAACACTCTGTTATTCCTCCAAAACCACATAATGAAGGGCTCAGTGACACACGGTATCGTTAGCCACTGAATGGACAAGTGGATGTTTGTGCGATGACACTGACAGTTTCAACCTTTCCTAAATGAATGATTCATTTTCAGTTTTCACATTAAATTAATTGAGCAAATCACTAGGATTGTCTGATATTTAAGCTCAGTAAGCCCCATGGGATTGATAAATATCCATCAGATGAATTTCAGTGGAAGCAGTAAGTCATCCAGGTACTTTGGGGTACCACTTTATAAAAAATTAAAATAAATGTATATGGACATGCTACTCATTTCATATTTTTCACTTGTTATATAGTAGGTAAATAGGCATATTAGGACACAACACAACACAACAAGCATCTGAAGGAAACTAAGTCACATTAAGAAACCAGAGTCCTCTTTTCCAAAGTTGTGCAACACGATTGTGTGACACGATTAACTGCTAGAAATTTGTCAATCGGTTTTCAACTATCGTCTCTGTCGCGGTTGCATGCTCAAGTGACGTTGTTATTCTTGTGGTCACAAAAACTTTTTTGAGTTTGCGTGCGTTTTTAAGTATTGCGGTTTAAAAACATAAACTTTAAGCTGTTGCAATACAATCAGCAGTGAAAGAGAACTCATTTGGCTGTATGTGGTCAATGTATGAGATTTTGCTGCTTCACAGGCCTTGAATACACATACACACACTTGTATGTTTCAAAATGCCTGTCTTTGCAAGTATCCTCTTAAAAACCAGTAACCTTAGGTCTTACAGTAAGTGAAGGCAAACAGCTGAGAAAGAAACACATGTGTAACAGTATATTGGATCTGGGTAGCTCTTAAAGTGACAGCAGTCTAACAACCAAAGAGAGAAAACCTCTCACTGCTCTTGCATGCGACTTTTATAACTTTAATAAGAAGAAAGAAATATTTAATTTTTTATACATTTTTATACATTTGTTTACATAGCATAGAATTTATTGTTTTGTTCTACTGTAGTTTTTTTGTCCTTTTACCTCGAAATATTTTCTTATTCTTATTTAATTTGTTTACTTTTAAACTGTTTACTTGTCTTCAGTGAGCTTGTTTTTTTTTTTTTTTTTGTAGGAATAATCTCACAGGAGGATCTGTGGAGGAAAAGTTAATTTACTGTTTTTGTTATTCTGCACCCTTATCCCATGTGTCCTGAGGCAAGGCTTGAGTGCTTCTAGTGTCTACTCTGTTGAGTCCAACCCAGGCTCTGTTAATTTAACTAGAGCCCTTCTAGTGACAAGATCCCTGTTCTTGTCCTTCACTGGGCTTTGGGGTTGGGTGGCTGCTTTGGATATCCATAAAACTCCTTAATGTACGCTAAGTGAGCAGTACTGCTGTTTGTCACGTCTCCGTGACAGTGAGCTTGAGAGACTGAGATCTTAAACTGGCCCTCAAGAAAGAGATGGAGGAGGGATGGATGGAGCTTGTCGTCTTGTGTCCAGACAGTAGCATGTGCATTCCTTAGCACACTGTCTCCATTGATTAGAAGCAAATGCTCATTAAAACAGGGCATTATATGAAGCTTGTTCTAGATTCATTATGGACAAATGTTTTGTCTTGTTCTTTGAAGTTCATATGCAACTCAGTTATTGTATCCTTAACACAACTTTTTTTTTGTATAATTGTAACTGTGGCTGTGAAGTTTCAAAAAGTGTTTAAAAGCTCCGAACAATTATCATAGGTATGATTCTGTGCCTTATATATCAGAAAAGGAAATAATTTTAAGTTTTTATTCACTAACCGTATTTGCCTCAAGTGAGATGTTAAAGGTTAGTTCGGCCAAACATTATTATTCTGTCATCTACTCACCCTCAAGTTGTTCTAAGCGTGTACAAGTTTTTTCTTCGGATGTTGCCAATATATTTTTACAAATATATGTAACCCAACAGTTAAGGATAGCTATTGACTTTTATAGACTATCTTCAGAACAAGAAAGAAACTCACACAGGGTTGGAAAAACCTGAGGGTGAGTAAATGATAACAAAATTTTCTTAGTTTTTTTGGGTGAACCATGCCTTAGCCTACTCAGGCTAGAATATTCAATCAGTTGAAATGAACTAGAGAACTGGATCAGTCTGGTTTCTAAATGAGCCATGCATCCTCGAAATGCATCCTTCATTTCCTGGGACATGAAGGATAAAACCTAAGGATCAGTCCAGTCCAGACTATCCCAAGATTCATTGCCCACGGAGAGAATATGCTATATCACACTTTTAAATGTAGGTACTGGGTTTCAACTATTATATATTCAAAATTGGTTTAAATGTTGCCTTATTTCTTACTAAGATTTTTTGTTTTGTACATAATTGGATAAAGGTAAACATATTTAGACCGGTTGTGTTTTGTTTTCAAACTGTTAAATATATAACTTTTTTTTTTTTTTAAAGTCCAGTACAAATGTTACTGAGAATTATTATTACAATAAGCAGGTATATACTTTCATACTTTGGAAATGAAATGGCACATCAGAGGGGCCTTATTTTATTAGTTTAGGTTAGGTTAGGTTAGTTTAGGTTAGTTAAGCCTAATGGGCCCAATGATAAAGCGGGTTAGACCTGTCATGTAACGTTCGATCTGAAGGCCTCATATAAATTACCATTGTGCACACATGCATAAATATTTCATCACTCAGATGCCCAGCAGAGCAGCTGCCTTGTAGGACTCGGCCAAAGAGGTGCCTTTGCTGTCCTTGCAGGCATCAGAAAAAAGCATGCCAGCTCAAGTCTTCATGGTTTTGCAGTCCTTGAGGGGAACTGAACCACCATAGCACATTTCAGAGAAGGCACTGATATGATTTTAGGCAGAGGGAAGCCTTGAGGGCACTAATGGCTAGTAATAAACACTGACACCACCCTTTATCCCAGAGGGGACGTACAAATACAAGTCCATTAAATTTGGCCCACAACACCTGCCAGGGGAGCGGCTCTCTGCACTTAGGTTTGTTAGTGCCGGGTCTCTATCTGCTTGTTTTGTTTTTTTTGCTATTGATCAGCGGCTCACCACCTATGAGCCTCTCTGACCAACATATGGGCCACCAGACCTGTCCATAAACATCGATTCTGAATGCATGATTTGAGTGACTAGTGGCGAAGACATGACCATTAGTACGAGTGGCCCATGTAGCTAAGGGCTCTGTTATTTGGCTTTAGTACTACACCGCCATGCTAAAAAGCTCTAGCGCCCTCCATGAATAATTGACAAACAGCCAGAGACCATTAAGCCGCTCTTCCAGAAGGGAGCTCTGCATGACCTTACGAACGCGTATATGTGTGTTTGTGGTCTTGCAATATGGCGAGAAAAGGCCAGCGTGTTTGTTCTGAGTGACTGGTGGAAAAAATCTAGTGGATCACCACCCTTTGTGTCATCGTATTATGATATATGCAGCGTCTGCTGTCATATAGCTCCCACTGTGGAGTAATGGATGTAGCAGTAGCAGAGTTAAATTATCTCTTTCATCTCTAACCCGGCCGCTTATAGACAGCATGGTGATTTGTGTTGCTGTTGGAGCAGTTACTGTACATATGGGCCGTGGGTGGTGAACACACTGAAGATACGCACCTTCTCTGAGAAATATGGGAGTATAAGTAAGGTATTCATGATTGAATGTGTCGTTCAGAGGAGACGTGGTCTAGCGGCTGGTACACGTGCTCCTACACATGTGGGCGACACAAGTTTGAATCCGGCTTCCATCCTGTTCCTCATCTATTCCCATCATTTACTTTTGTTTTTAAACATTTTAGACTTTCCTCTGTAATAAAGAGTGTCAAAAAGTATATAAAAAACACACCTGTCTACATAAGACCTTCCAGCTCACAGTGCATGTCAGAGCAAATGAGAATCATGAGGTCAAAGCAACTGCCTGAAGAGCTCAGAGAAAGAATTGTGGCAAGGCACAGATCTGGCCAAGGTTACAAAAAATTTTCTGCTGCACTTAAGGTTCCTAAGGGCACAGTGGCCTCCATAATCCTTAAATAGGAGACGTTTGGGACGACCAGAACCCTTCCTAGAGCTGACCGTCCGGCCAAACTGAGCTATCGGGGGAGAAGAGCCTTGGTGAGAGAGGTAAAGAAGAAGCCAAAGATCACTGTGGCTGAGCTCCAGAGATACAGTCGTGAGGTGGGAGAATCTGTTGTACAAAGTGAACCATCATTGCAGCCCTCCACCAGTCGGGGCTTTATGGTAGAGTGGCCCGACGGAAGCCTCTCTTCAGTGCAAGACACATGAAAGCCCCCATGGAGTTTGCTAAAAAAACACCTGAAGGATTCTCTGGTCTGATGAGACCAAGATAGAACGTTTTGGCCTTAATTCTAAGCAGTATGTGTGGAGAAAACCAGGCACTGTTCATCTCCTCTCCAATACAGTCCCAACAGTGAAGCATGGTGGTGGCAACATCATGCCGTGAGGGTGTTTTTCAGGAGCAGGGACAGGACAACTGGTTGCAATTGATGGAAAGATGAATGCCTTCTCCAAGAGTGCTCAGAACCTCAGACTGGGCTGAAGGTTCTCCTTCCAACAAAACAATGACACTAAGCACACAGCTAAAATAATGAAGGAGTGGCTTCACAACAACTCTGTGACTGTTCTTGGTTGGCCCAGCCAGAGCCCTGACTTAAACCCAATTGAGCATCTCTGGAGAGACCTGAAAATGGCTGTCCACCAGTGTTTACCATCCGACCTGACAGAACTGGAGAGGATCTGCAAGGAGGAATGGCTGAGGATCCCCAAATCCAGGTGTGAAAAACTTGTTGCATCTTTCCCAAAACGACTCATGGCTGTATTAGATAAAAAGGATGCTTCTACTAAATACTGAGCAAAGGGTCTGAATACTTAGGACCATGTGATATTTCAGTTTTTCTTTTTTAATAAAAAAATGTCAACAATTCTGTGATTTTCTGTCAATATGGGGTGCTGTGTGTAAATTGAGGAGAAAAAATTCACTTAAATGATTTTAGCAAATGGCTGCAATATAACAAAGAGTGAAAAATTTAAGGGGGTCTGAATACTTTCCGTACCCATCTTATTTAATAATAATATTAATACAATTAATATCTCATTTATAAAAAAAAAAACTTAAAGAAAAAAAACCTTTTGTAATAGTTATTTAATATCAAGGGGAAGCTTGATATGTTAGTACCATGTTGATTATTAGAACAATAAAATTTTTTTAAATGAATAGTGTCATTGATATTATTCTATTTATTGATATTATTTCTATTTATACTCTTTATTTCTTATAAGTTAATAATTTAAAAATTCAGAAGTAAAATATTTTTTTTCATACTTTTCATTATAATGTTGTGATAAATATTATTGTCCATAATATCAGTATTAGCCAGAGTTATTAATATTCCTTATAGGGATGTGCACGGATAGTCGAACATTCGAATATTCATTCTGCTCTAATTATTCGATAAATAAAAATGATATTCGAATTTCCCAAAAAAAAGAAAAAAAAAAAGTTCACAATAAAACCTAATTTGGTCACTTTCTGTGATTCTCCACGGCATATTTGAAGGTGTATGCAAGCAAAAAGTAATTAATGAATGATTAAGGGGCCATTCACATATCGCGCCTAATAACGCGTGGAAAAGGCTATGCACGCCGCTTTCTCCTTCTTTCCAAAGCGCTCGGGCAGAAGCGCTCCTGAGGCGACGTGTTCTCTCCATGAAGATGCGGAAATTTCAGCAAAGGATAAATGGATTTGCAGCACAAAAAAAATCGCTTTCAGTAGCTCTGCTACTAAATTTATTTCAAAATGGCAATCCATATACAGCTATGATCAGCTGTTCCTTCATCTTGGCTGAGCTTTCAACGTTGTTACAGGAAAGGATGAAGCTGAATGTTTAGTTCTTGTCACATGACCCGCGGTTTGCTTGCGGCATTCTGAAAAGTTGAGATGTTTTTAACACGATACTGTGCGGACGCGCCTGGAAATAACGCGACCGCGTCGCTTCCATTATGAGCGCGCATACCGCGCGCCTACATTGGAAATAACGAACTTGAGCATGCAAAAGACGCGATATGTGAACGCCCCCCTAAGAGCTGCGGCCTTCTACAGTACTTCAAATATGCCGTGGAGAATCACAGAAAGTGATCCAAGAACATTGTTGCGGCATCTCTCAAGCAACGAATAAACACCGCTAACTTGGAGAATGCAGTGAAAACTCCTCTTCTCGCGTCTGCCCTAGACCCTCGGCACAAACATCTCAGGTTTCTCGATGAAAACATGAGAGAAGTAAGAAAAACAAAAAACTTTTTTGAACATTATCGGATGATTTCCCTTGATGCGAGTGGTGCGGATGCAGCCGCTACGATGAAGAAGATGCAATGCCCACTTGATCGGAAAAGGCAGAGCCAGTTCTCCAGCGATGATTACAGAGAGTCCAGCCGAGACGAGTGGAAACAGTTCTTGCTGGAGCCATGTATTCCACCAGATGAGGATCCCATTCAGTGGTGAAACGAAAACACGAAGCGCTTCACAAAACTTATTCGCTTAGCACACCGTTATTTGTGAGTCCCGCCAACGTCTGTGCCGTCAGAGCGTGTTTTCTCCGCGGCTGGCCTTATTGTTAACAGACTAAGGAGCCGACTTTCCTCCGATCATGTTTACATGCCCGTATTTCTTAACAAGAACATTTGAAACAATAGAAAAAAAGCAAAAAAGATTTGCTGACAGTTTAAAAGTTAAGTGTAAGCTAAATTCTGTACAATAGCCTAATTGCTGCAGGCTGCATTACGTTTTTTCTTTCTTCACTTTTTTTTTTTGCTTTTAATCTGTACTTTTGTTTGTTTGCACGCATTGTTAAAGGTTTTCAGCTACAAAACACGATGTGTAATGTTCAAGCTTATTGTAAGCTTGTTAAAAATGACGAAAACAAATGTTGCTGAAAAATAACGTCTGACTCATTAAA